>NC_043751.1:7498346-7749717 GCF_902148845.1 Salarias fasciatus | reverse complement strand
GATGGGACTGAATCAGGTTTCCTGTTAAGAAAAAAAAAAAAAAAAAAAGACCACACACAAAAAGCCCCCAGTCCATTAGGAGAGAGGTTGCTTTTGTTCTGTCTCCTGTGGTATTGTAAGGAAAAGCACACTGTAACAAAAGGAAAAACTCACTCATCCTCTCTCTCTCTCTGCTGGATTCACCACAGAACCAGCCGTCACTCTCTTCCTCATGAGGGAAACTATTTCCAGCAGTAATGAGTGTTAAAAAACTTGTGCGTCTGGTGTTTTTGTTCCTTCGGCCCGAGCCGTCCTCACCCAGCATCTCTTCCCCCCCCCCTGCTTTTTGTGTTTTTCCTGGATGTAATGGATGTGACGTGATGTTGTTATGAAGTGTCGCACTGAATCTGAAAGTGTGCGAGTCTATATTTGTCCGGATCGGGCCGAGGCGTGACTCAGAGAACAGCGGCGAAGCAGCAGCTAATAGCTATCCTGAGCGCCGTGTCGCAGCTGCAGCCTCCGCTCTCTCTCCCCGGACGTCGCTGACCTCTGACCCCGCCCTCAGGAGGCACGCCGCACCGGTCTGAAATCCACAGACCGCAACAACACACTTAGCAACATTTAGCAAGGTTTTTTTTTTTGGAGGAGTGGTGATCCTTCCCAGCTGTGGGTGACCTCCAAAAACCAAAGAGCAACGGGAGGAATCGTCCATGAGGTCTCAGAAAAACATCCAACGAAAAACAGTCGTCTCTCACCCCCAGAAAGGTCAAGGTTCATCAGTGTCTGGGAGAAAACGGCGTGCAGGAGAAGCAGCGGAGCAAAACCAGAAGGGTTTCCTACGTCACACCGCGACGACCCCCAGACTGAGGGTGAAGGTGGAGGTCCAGGGAGACTCTGGCTGTGATATTGTTGTGACTTTATCTCAACTGTGAAAATCTGCAGTTCCCAGTGTTGTTTTTAACACTTCAAGTGAAAACGTATCATTTCGTGTTTAAGTTTGCTTTGTTTTCTCCCTTCAATATATTTTAATATTTTTACAACAGATCATTAAAGCAGTGAATAAGTCACGATTAAATTAATAAACTCAGAAAGGAAAAGTTTTGAATTTACTAAGTAAATGATTACAATCATATTGTCAAAATGGAACAGATGAAATAAAACTTGATCGAAGTACATGAAACTAAATACAGTGTCTGTTACACAGAAAGACATTTTAAGATATTTTCCTAGAAACCTTTCTTTTTTTAGAATAGAATAGACTTTATTAACCTCACAGCGGATACATTTACAGGTGCAAGAGGCTCGTAGTACACAGGGGGTGCAAAGGTGCAAATAAAGACTAATTAGTAGTGCAAATCATAGTCAGGATAATAACAGAAAACTGAAAAAAGGAAGATCTAAGTGTATATACAACATAAATCTTAAAATATAACAGGAACTATAATATGTACAAATACGTTTTTAGTGCTGCAGAGTAAATTATATTTTCATAAACAATGAAATAATGACCTTTTTTTTTCATTTAAACATTTAAACCAGGTAACTAATATATGATGGACTCTCATACTAGAGTAGGTTTTTAATTTATTGTTTTTCTGTGTTTTTAAATGAGCTTCATTCCTCATCTGTATCTTCCTGCATGTCTATTCTTCAGGTGTTTAGCTGATCGATTGGAGTCCAAGACATTTTCACTGCAACCAGGAAGCTTTGGGCCCACATGTGGCGTTTAAAGAAAAACACAGATGTCTTTCTCTGTGCGCTCCTGGTCTTCATTGGAGACATTTAGAGCAACGAACCACAACCTCTCCGCTCTCCGATTTAATTTCCCTGCCATTAAAAGTCAACTTTTGACCTTCATTGTGTGCTCATGTGACATTTCCAAACCATGACTGAAAATGAAGGGCTTAGCTTTGCTAAATGCTTCTTAACACACCCTTTATCCTTTACTGCCCAATAATTCTTTTCCAGCGTTCCGTTTTTGAATGCCTCATTGCGACGGCCAGCAAAGCAGTGACTGGAGCTACAGCTGGAGCTGCTTTTAATTATGTTGTTTAAGCTTTTTATTCACTTTTCATGGTCTTCATTTCATGTAGTGCAGCAGTATATATTAAGACATCTATAATAATATATGTTCATGTAAGAAGATCCCATTTGGAAAGGTAATGACTTAAAATTCACTTTTCCCTGATTTAAGGTGCAGTGAATAACTTTAGCCACAACAAATGTAATATTCATGATAGAAACCTCGTCTTGGACTTAAATTGAAGCGCATAACCTTGATAGATTTTCATATGCAAATGGGACAGTGACATGTTCGATGAAGTGCTTGAAAAGAATCACTTTTCATGAGAACCTGTCAGGCGGACAGAGACTTTTTGAGTTTTTTTTTTTTTTTTGTAGGTGTTCAGGGTGATATTTGAAAATTAAAAATCAGCAAGTCCAAAAATCTTATTTTTCTAGTTTACACTGTGTGACAGGCTACTTCATGCAAAACTTGTACCTGTATCTGTACAGTTGCACTATCGTAATATTTGAATTCATATCATTTTGGCAGAAATCTTTGGCAAAATGAGGGTTCTATGGCCAGTTGTTAGTATCGTCTTGTAATGGTTTAAGTATAGGAGACGTAATAGTGATAAAAAGGTAGAAAAAACCACCCTGAACCTGGCTCCCAGCCTAAAAGTTGTAGCTTTTGTTTCACCGCCGTGCCAGAGCCGCCTCCATACATCAGCCGGGCTCTGACCTCTTCACTGACGTCTTTTCACACTTTAGCAGAAACACTAAAGCGTAACCTTGAATTTCCTTTGGCGTCGCCGGTGATGGAGTGACAGCCAGCGCTTCCTCTCCTCCTGGCGGAAACTGTCGAGGCTTTGAAGGCGAACTGAAAAGGGTCACTTTCAGGTGGCGGCGTTATCGCCCTGAGACGGAGGAGGGGGGGCAGAAGACGGGTCATTACCATCACAATCAGAAGTCCAACTGGGTCCAGTTCACAAGCCGTCACGCAGGAGATGCAGACGGTATAACGCTGCGCGGTGTGCGACCTTTCGCTTCAGTTTAAAATGATCTTATCTGAAACAGATCACAAACACTGCGGGGCATCATTTTCACTTTCAGCCGCAGAGTCAATAAGCATCCAGAGAGCAAATGAATCTTTCTGTTCTTTTCCCTTCATCAGCCTGCCGAGACAATACCCAGGATGTAATCAATGTTTCCAGGAGCCACAGCAGTGTTACTAATTTACAAATCTTTATTCAAATGTCTGCCTCTCATTACTGGTAATAAAAAGAAAAGTCACTTTTTAGAGGCAATTCACTTCAGTTTAATATAAGTCCTATCACCGGAATTAGAAGTTGTAGACCTGGATTGCCCCAGCGGTGTGACTGGAATTATTATGCGAGCCTGATGTTTGAAAAATAATTTGCAGAATATAGCCTCTGTGATACTGTGTGTGGTGCGACGGGTTTCTCCCTTCGGGGTAAGATCAAATTAGAGGTAATAGAGGAGTGAAATGAGAGGAATCAAATGACTGAGGCAGCAGTGGATGATGTGAGATGCTCCAGAAAGTGACTGAACCGTGTTGGCTGATAGAAAGCCAGGCTGTTGGAAAGTAGAGTCCAAAGAATACTGTAGTGGTGTAGGATTGTTGGGGGTTTATGTCATGATGGGCTGCTGATCTGCCACTGAAAAGATCCAAAACCCTAATAAAGACCTCAAAATTTATGTTTGGGTTTTTTCTTTCTATAAACCATATGATTAAATGAAACAGTTGGGGTGTCTCAGGTTTTTTGCAAACCATCTTGAGTAAACTTATTTATAGTGTGTGTGTGTGTGTGTGTGTAGGATTCGAGGATGTCAGACTCTGGCACATGCCGGTGGTGATACTTGGCAGACGAGCCAGCCCTGCAAGGAGGGATGAGCTGTTCCCGTTTTATTCAAACATTTGGCGTCTGACTGGAAAGTGATGCATGCAGAAACGGAGTCTCGGGGCGGAGGGGCGCTGCCGTTGGTTTCTGCTGTGTCACCGTCCCAGAAAACGCTGCGTACGGGGACACGAGCGTGTGTGGCACTGTCAGTGCTCTCCTTTCTGCTGCTGTGAGTGTGACTGGATGGTGGGTGGAGTATTTTCGCTGCAGGCCTTCTCCCACAGAGCCCAGAGCTTTGTGCTGCCCAGGTTGTGACCTGAGCTCTCAAACTCTGAGAGGCAGGCAGGTCTCAGCTGATTCCGGTTCAAGGCATTTAATAAACTCGCTGTCTTTTTATACCCTGTAGTACTCAAGAGTATTCAAACAAACCCCAAAAGCAAATCTTTTTTTTTTTTTTATTGGCCCTCAGCCTCTGCACAGAGCAGGAATACGCTTTGGTTCATAGAGAAGTCTGCTTCTGTCCTTTGTCATGAATCCTCAATGAATAAATAGAAGTGGGATTTTTTTTTTTATGTGAAACACTGTATTTTTTGTAGAAATGGATAAATACGATGCGCTTTAGCCTGCCCATTGTGCTGCCAGCTTATGATGCTCCTTCCCTAATTAACACTGTTTCAAGTGGCGGCGCACACATTCCTACATTTGTCATGGCCGTAGCACAATACCCGCTGTATCCAGTCAGGATGATATGCCTCTGTTTGTATTCTGTTTCGCTTTTGTGTCTCATTACCGTCTGCCGCTGCCACGGCCCCGTCTTCTTGACTGGATCATTACGGTTTCATTGTGCTTTTTGTGGGTTATGCATGCCGTGAATACCAACATGTGTGTTTGAGAGGAGAGCCTGCAGTTCAGTCCGCCATTCGTAATTTACATGGCCCCCAGATTGGGCTGATGGGTGTAATCAAGCTCAACATCTGATGATGGGGCAGTTTTGTCTCCATCTGGTGTCGTCCGTAGGTCCTCTGTCTGTTTCTGTCCGTCGGCACAAGTTGATCCAAACATCTTAAGGAATTTGTTCAAACTGGAACCCTGATATGAGAGTCAAATGATAAAGCGTTTAGAGGGCAAAGGTCAAAGTCACTGAACTCCGACATTCTTGTGAATGTTTGAACGTTTTGATTAAGCTGAAGACCTCGGATTATGGTTACATGTTTGCTCAGTGATGACCTTTGTGAGGATAGCAACAAACTACACACTGGAAAGAAAAAAGCATTTTGGTCTTTTTTAAGAGAAAGATTACACTGAAAGTACACAGAGAGTAAATGACTCCAACACAATGGAGACTTCTTAAATGATGATTATGACAATAATAAAACCCTAATAAGGATATTTATTAAGGTGCATACCCCCAAAAAATATAGAATGCAATGGACATAATCAGCATTTTCAAACGAAAATGGAAAACTTTCAGTGTGTTTTGTGGGTCTGTTTACTGTGAACTGTGAGCCTGTGTGAACTGTGAACCAGGGTTTCTCCTCCCACGTCACCATCTCACCCTCAAGTCCATGTGAGGAGGGGGTAATTCCAGCAACGTAGTGTATTTTATCTGTATGCTGTATATCTGCTTTTTTATTCTTAATAATCTTTTAATGACTGTAGAGTAAAAGGATGTTGGCGTGTGATGATAGTGATATTGCTTTAGAAATCATAAATCTTGACACTTCTGTCTGTACTTTCCACTCACTTTAGTCTCGTAAATGACATTTTGTATTCGCAACAGTTCTCTCATTTATCTTTAATATTGTTCAACTCTGTGATTTAATTCTGCAAAGACATGCCTCCGGTCCTCAGAGTCTCTGTTTGACTGCTGTTGTTCAGCACAGAAAGCCTGCCACACTAATCAGATACACACAGGAGGATAAATCCCCGTAAATCCAATTCTTTGAAGAAGCTCTCACTGTTTTTATTCTTTTTTTTTTTTTTTTTTGCCTTAACTCTGGATCATATCCAGCATATAGAAGATTTCTCCTAATTGTGGCGTCAGATTCGGGCTCCCGAGGCGTGATGAGAGGGAAGTGTATTAAAAGTAGGACTGTGTGGCTAAAGATTGAAGAATCTGGATCAAAAGATCCCCAGGGAGATTGACTCACACACACACACACACACACACACACACACACACACACACACACACACACACACACGCATACATTATTACGTCATCTAAGCTGCTAAAGCTCGTCCCCAGGCAGTTGAGCACGTTCTTGATTTATATGAACCAGATAATAGTATATCCACAAACAGATTATGCAGTGAGCAGCGTACATCGCCGTAAGATTCCCCTCCCCCTCTGTTTGGTCGCCCCCTGAAAAAGTTTTCTTCACACGTTTCTATCTGGAGACGAGAGAGAGCTTCCAGTTGAAGATCGACTGTATGATTGATCAGTTCTTTCTGAGCAGACTAATACGGAGCCCCACGAGATAGCGAGGTGGAGGAAATGAGAAAAAGAATAAGATGTATTGCGAATTCAGCATGATGGGATGTTTGTGTTTGGGAGCAAAAAAAAAAAAAAAAGAAGCTACAACAAAGTTGCATTCTGCCAGTTTTTTAAAGTGACAGAGAGACTAATTGTGCATTTTTTTTTACAAATATGATGATAAAGGAGATGACGTGGAAAGATGCAGGGGTTGCTTTGACACTCGAGGTGTAAGTAGTCAGTACTGTGATTCCCAGCATTTTTTTGATTTCAGTAATCATAAAACAAGCTGCTACAGAATCCACTCTGGATTTAAATTATTAAAAGCTTTTTGCATTGTTGTTGCTCTTCTCTTATTTTTATTCTTTGACGGGGGAAGTTTATCGCTTTCTATCCACAATTGCCATAGTTTATTCTGTCCATCCTTTATTTGATATGTCATTTAATTCAGATTATACGTATATGTACCACATGTTGAAGTTCAATAAAATTTGAATATTTATTTTCCACATCCAGTACTTTCAGTTGTACAGTAATAAAGTTCAATTTAACTGCAGCAGAAAGGATTTTTGGGTATTTCATCCCTCTCTTTAATGCTGCTTGCAATAGCCTTGTCTCCATTTTTGCTTGTAAATATGTTTATTTTGCTGATTTAGTGAGTTTTATGCTCAAAGTGTCAGATTTGAAGTCAGATCACAAGTGTCCTACATCGCATGTTCAGGTTCGTGTTAAAGTAATCCGGTAAGCCGAGTAAACTCAGATCCCATTTTCACAAAAAAACAGAAAACATCCCGTTACATGACATCGGTGCTCAATCCAACAATGCCAGGTTGTCGCCTGGCATGCTAACGTTTTTTTTCCTGTCTGCCACTTCCATTGAAATCAGCATCGTTTTCAAAGCGTTGGCGTGTCATTGCAAAACCTTTCTGAAATGAAAATGCAAAATCAATGCTTTTTCATGTGAAACACTGATTAAACATTAATTCATTAAGCTCTCAGTGGAGAAGCCGATCAGCTGAGCTTCACCCTTCCGGAGGAGCAACGTCAGCAGAGGGATTCTTCAACATGTACGCTGATAAAACTACGTAGAAACTGTTCACTAGTTTTTGATCTTACTGTGTAACTATTGAAGTTATAAAACCATGGCTATATGGCTTTTCCATTTTCAGCGGTCGTGGAGCATTTCCCAAAACAAAAAGGTTTTGCCAGACACCTTCACCTCTGATTTACACCATTTGTAGACACTCCTCTTCGCTCGATGTTTTCCAACCAAAGCAGCTGTCTGCTTTTGATCACACCAGACAGAAACAACACAGTAGGTTCGTTAATTTGACACGTCGTGCTTCATTTCATTATGGTGGCATCATGTTGTAGGTCAAAGGGACAACAGCAAAGTTTCACTGTGGTTATATTTTAGTCGACACAGTGAATGTTCGTGTCGGTAACAACACAAAGTTCTGCGTTCTTGTATTGACCTGATACAGTACTCTTATCAGTATCTGAGTATTGGTACTTGTTCTATTGAAAAGTGGAATCTCTACTGAAAAGAGTGATCTTTAAACCAGAAATCTCAGGTTTTTCCAAAAAATCTGTGGTATTGATCAATAACTCTTATTGTGTTTGTGCCGTTGGGCAGTTTGTGCTGTGAAGGAGATAAAACGAATACAGTAAAGTGTTGCTGTGTGTGTGTGTGTGTTTTTTTTAAGGATTTCTGGAAATATGGGCTCAGCTGTGACCTTGACAGGAGTGAGGATGAGGAGGCGGAGGTGTGTGCAGAGATTGTGTGTTTTCTTTAAAGCGAGTGGTGGCAGAGCGGTTTCAGCTGGAAACGCCAGATAAGCCAAACCGCGGGCCCAATCTCGCTGCTGCCATCTCACCCACTGACATAATGATTCAACACAGCTGTCAAACGCCAGCGTCCCGGGTGTGTGTGTGTGTGTATGTGTGCTCCCGTGCGAATGTGCCACGCTGTGCGTGCGTTTATGTGCACATGCATATTTGCATGAATATGTAAACTGACATGTTTATAGCCTCCCCATCTGTGCACGAGCGAGGCCGTGCAGCACCTCGGCTGGTTCGTGGAGGAAGGTGGAGTCGATCCACCTGCTTCTTCAAACGCAGAGCGTGAAAATGGAGTCGGAGGGACGAGAACAGGAAGCAGCGGAGTCCCCTGTGATTTCCTACCCTGATTCGATCGTGCTGGAATTAAATTTTACAACAAAAAACAAAGAGCAGGAGCAAAACAAAAGACGGGCAGCGCACGCCTCCCCCCTCCCTCCCCCTCTGCTGCTCCTCCCTTTACTCTCTCTTGTCTCCTCCTTTTTCCTCCCTGTGTGCAAACAGACATGATGTAACTCGCCAATTACGCCACAAATGACGACGTTCCCTCGGGCCATGTGAATCAATTTAAGCACGAATGTAGCAGAGGTCATATGGTGGAGATATTCGGCTCTTTGCAACTTATTTTTAGCTCTTTCACATTCACCTGAATTATATATCCACAGCAAGTATCTACCGTATACCGCCATGTGATGTGAGACGATTAGCACTGTGGTCTTAAATTTTGATGGTCAAAAAAGCTTTGTTAAACTCACAGCAAATGCAGCAAAAGCAACAAGTGATGAGCTGAAGGGAAATTGAGTAATTGTTTGAGTGAGATCTCCTGAGAACAGGCTGTTTCTGTGTCTGGACCTTTAAATGATAATAACCTTTGTCCGTCCACGCCTGCTTCACACACACGCCCCTCTCAGGAAGAGGATGCAGCTTCAGCATGTTGATGCAGCGAACAGCAGAGTAACTGCTGTTGGCTTTGCTAATGCATTAGCTGTTCTGTTTTCCAGTACTGTTGCGAAGACACAAACATGGCTTCCACTTGTATCTCTAGAGGGCAGAGCTCTTCTACCTGTGCAAAGGGAGTATCCACTACCAGAGGGAGTGGCTATTTCCCTGCATGACAGTATGAAGGCAAACTTTCTGATTCACCTGTTTGAGAAAAAATTCACTAAAAAGTGGAGCCAGCAGGGAAATGACGGACTTTCTTCACTTCTGGGACCTCACACACAGACTATGGACACATATATTTCTGTTAGAAAACCATTATAAAGTGAAGATTGCTTAATATGAGACTTTTAAAGTTTAAAGTTGAAGATTATTACAGCACTATTTTACCATTCTGGTCCAGTCGGGATGAAATTGGGCTGGTTATGCCCTCTGAACTAAAATGTCTTTGACACTCCAGAACTATGTCTATAGAGTGCTATTTTTTTTAATCTTTGCACTGACTGAAACATGAAAACCTCTTAAAATTTGCTGTGAAAAGGCTTTGACATTGGTTACATGAGTCATAAAAACACTAATAAAAACATGATGAGACTGGGATTAGTGGTACAGACGAACACATTTCTTTTGTGCTAATGACGTTTTGACTCGGATGACTGGTGACGTTAAGAAGGACATGAACATGTCACTGTTCCCTCTGGTGCTTCTGCTTGATTTCACTTCCTGTGAAATATCTCGAGCAAAACGCTCCAAATGCATCATGAGTCAATCTGTTTTTATTGGTTGGAATGAGATGAGTTGGTGCCGGGAAGCTTGTCAGGCGTTTGATAGCGGGGAGAATGTCTTTAGCGTTCCAACGCAGGCGTTCTGACACATTCTGCCTGCAAACGTGACTCTGAAAGGAGCCATTAGGCCGAGGGATTTCCACTCCACACAGGACAGTGATGCAAGGCGATAGTAAGAGTGTCAACGCAGGGTGAAAGATTAGAGGAGTGAATGAGCTTGCGTGCAGTAAAGGGAAAACAACTCGTCATCTGAAGTGAGAACTCCTCCAGTGAAGTTTCGAGTCAATCCGGTGTCACGTTTCAAACCGCCTCGTGTTTTTTTTTCTTGGTCTCAGATTACACAGGTGGACTTCGACCCAGAGCTGTCACTTCGCCGGCTCCGTCGCCGGCTTTTCCCCAGGTGCAGCCGAGCCGTCCTTGCGGGCAGGGTCACGCCGGCGCTCTGTTTAGTAGGGCACTGGAGTAGTCCAGCTCTCCGGGGAGACGGCACATCTCTGTTTAGCTCCACAGCGGTGACCTCTCACCTGCAGGCCTCATGTGCTGACGGCGAGGTCTGAGCCCAGGCTACGAGCTGCCGTGAATAAGCCGCTGCAGGCTAAAAACAGACCGTCTGCATCCGCTTTTAGCTCTCTCCCTGACTCTCTCTCTCTCTCTCTCTCTCTGCCTCCTTTCACTTCTACTCTCAGCTTTTTCTCTCTGCGTTTGCATGCAACTGAGACTTTGCCTTAATAATTGAACAACATAATTATTTCCCGCATATATATTCTTAGCATGTGGCAAATAGTGATTATCTTGCTTATAAAAAATGCACAGAATTTTCCCCACAGTTGCAAGTATCCATGCTGGATTTACAGTCATCACACATCCACCAATAGGATGTAATTTCCATCCGGAGTGCATTATTTAGGATTATGAAGGATGAATTGGAGCGTCTTCAGGGACTGTTGAGTTTGTGGTTCTCGATTGGTCTTCTGGTTAAAGCTTTTTTCTCCAGCGAAGTGTTCCTCCACCTATTTTTTATGCGCATCTGTTTAGTCGTTCCACCTCTACTTGCAGAGAAGCAGTGTAAGGGACCATCGCGCTCAATCATTTCACATTTTCTGACAGTTACACAGCCATGAAATCACGGAGGAGAGAGATGGGGGGGGTTTCACAGAAAAATGCCAGCACTTATGGCTTGAAATTCAGCTTATCTGCATTTCAAGACACTGTCTCCTCACACTCTTTGCTGTTTTTGGTGAGCGGCGTGGGTTCATTATAAACACAGCTCTCTGGCGAAGGCACAGCCAGGTGTTTACATGGGTGTGTGCAGGTTTCCATTCGCTTCTTAAATTACATGGGAAATTGCACTGATTGTGTGCATGTAAACAGAGTCGCGGTTGCTCTCACTTCCTCTCAGCGGCGTCTGTCCTGCCAGATGAGAGTGAGGCGGGAAAAGGAATGCCGCTCCGCTCTGTTTACCTCTTCCTCGTTTTCTCTCGCTTTCGCTCCTGATTTACACTCCACTCTCTCTCTCTCTCTCTCTCTCTCTCTCCCGCTCGCTCGCTCTCTCTCACTGCCGTCCACATCCCGCCTCTCTCTCCCTCTCTCTCAGTATGCTCAGTCATTCAGCTCCGTGCACTGCTGTTGTTTCGTGAAGCTGGAAAACCGGTGGGGAGCCTGTGATTGGGGTGGAATCAGCACTTGTGTCTGCGCCTGCCACCTCAGAGGGCGAACTGGCTCCGGTGTGGAGGAGACGGGGGGACTGTGGATTTTTATAGTCCTCCGCTATCAGGAAGAGATGGATTTGTGGCAGCTGTGAACTTTGGAGAGGCTGCTCTACACATGCAGGCGACTCACGCTGCTCGTATTTACATCGGATGCTGCCGGAAAAATGGAGATCTCATAAATCTGCTGCCTGTCTTGAGCGCTGTCTGATGTGGATCTGCACCCCGGGGGTCGGAAACTCCTCGCGGTGCGCGCCAAATGATGGAGGTGTGAGGTTGTGACACATGATTTTGCAAGTGAGAGATACAGCTCAGCGAGGTTATAGCGTCAAAGACATCTGTTACACCTGATTACACACACCTGAGACACCGGGGGGAGACGGCCGGCTCTCGGCAGGATTAAAGGCGCGACCTGCGATGGTAGACTTTCCTGGGGCTCTGGGCTCTCACTGGATCAGACTGCCATTCCAGGTGTGTGAGCCACGCCAGACCTGACTCACCTGACCATCATTCTGTCTCTGCGTTGCACTGAAACGCCCCCCCCCCCCTTCCGACGTCTGGGTTACCTCAGCTCCCAGACCCCCCACCACAACAAGAGCTGCTCCCGTCCCTCCGACACCCCCCGATGGAGACGCCCAGAAGACGAGCGGAAAGAGACACTGATTAATGTGGCTCCCAGCAGCTGGAGTCTGACTCCAAGGCACCAGAAATAGAAGGCGGGAGGGGAAACAGCCGCAGCGGCACTTGCAAAGTATCTTCAAGTGGACGAAGAGACGCACCATGTGGAACCAGTCGGGATACTGCAATCACATTCCTCACCCTGGATATCCCTTCTACCATGCGCCCTGCAGGTACGGTATCACCACCCTCCTCCGCTCTTACATTGCTGTGGAATGAAAACCAGGCTAGAGTTTCACTGTTTCTGCCTTCAGAGAAAATTGAGTGTTTACCACACTCGGCGTCCCTCAGGGATCGTACCTGGGACCGCTGTTTCATTCCTTTATCGCCATCAGGAGGAGTTGTTGTGATTGGAATTGCTTCATTCATCACTGTTTGTTGAGCGTAGATCTTAAGTGTTTTTTTTTTGTGAGTGTGTGTGTGTGTTGTCCAAAGCCATTCGTAGCTGTACCGGTTTCTCTGGAATGCTTCACCTGAGACACAAAGCTGGTTTTTCAGCTGCACCATCACTGCAGGGAGAGTGGCGAGGTCGGAGTTCACAGCCGTACGCTGAGGTCAACGTTCTGAGGTTATTGGGACAAACGACTGTTACGGTTTAGGCGTCTTTATTTGGGAGAGACTGATTGCATAAGATTTCACACTCCTCTGCCTTTCACAGCTGGGGTGGCATCATTACATTTATCTCTGGCTTTCAGATGCGACCGACTCTCAAATGAACACCATCAATCCTCGTTCCCTGAGGGGAGAGCAGACCCCTGCCTACACCTCTTCTTTTTTTCCTGCCGGATACAGTAATAGTCTGTAACCTCTAAAAGCTGTTGAAGCACAACCACCAGAATACTGATTCACTCTTGGGTTATTTATAAAAATCCCTGTGTGGATGAGCGTAATGAGACCATGCATTAAAACTGAATACAGTGACAAATTAGCGCTATAAATGTAACATGAATTGTTCATGCTTTCTACAGTGTTGCATGTTTTGCTCTGTTCATGCATTATGCTAAATAATGCATATCTGCTTGTCCTCATGCGGACTTGTTTTTGCAGAGAATTGATGTGGGTTTGCTGGTGTTGTAACAGCAGCAGGAGTGATCGGGGTGGTCTGCAGCGGGGAGGGGGGGTTACTGATGAGTGAGTCATACCTCAGACCACTGGGCAGGTCAATGACCTGTCAGATCATCCTGCTCATGGCAACAGAAAAAAGAGGAGGGAGGGGGGAGGTAGTGGGAGGGGGGGCACAGGAATCCAGGAAATGGCCCTGAGCGTCAAAAAAACAAACCAACCATCGGTTGTTCACTCCCACTCGAGTCCGCTGTGGTCAAGTACTCTGATTCACACTGCGAGTTTTCCACCTGTGGCGTTATCGCCTCGCGGATTAAAGTTAAATTTGACATTGCGCTGAACAGATGCATTGCGTGGGATGATTTACAGTGAGGTGGGTCACTGCAGGAGATTAACGGCTCTCACTTTTCATTGCCAATTTTGGAAAACAAGTTAGGATCTTTTTTTTGTTATTTTTAAATGTTGTTTTTATTTAGTCCACTGGGGGATTTGAGGTTTGTTTGAAGTCCAGTTAACGTGACAGTGTTCAGACGTGAAAAATGAAAACTTTTGTTGCAGAGGTCCATTTACACTTGCTTGGGAGCCTCTGAAAATGCAACTTTTTGAAAACACTCAGACTCGATGTCCATGGAGAATGCAACATTTCGGAACACTGTCGCCACACATATGCACTGCGGCTGCAGGAAACACTTCTTCTGCACATGCTCAGTAGATGGACAATAACAACAATGATGAAAAGTTACCAGTGATAACATGAGGCTGGTGTCAAATTACAAGCAGGCACTTCAGTAAAATGAACTCAGTGATTACATGACCCAACGCTGAATATGCCTGAAACCGCATCCCCATCAACGGAGCCACATCACGTCCCATTTGAAGTTCGGAACGAGCAGTTAATATTCCGTTCTCTCCAGAGTGACACACCTCCGCTCACACGCTCCACATTTTGATTCATAATTGCCGAACGCGTCGCATTAATATCACATGAGTCGAGTGGAAGCACTGGCGTCTCCCTAAAGTTTGCTCCATGAAGTAAAAGTTGAGCAACCTCCCGCTGAGGCCGCTCTAGTTAATCATTCCCTCAGCTGTCAACAGCAGCGTCACTGACGCCGCCGGTCTCCGCCCGCTCCGCTCCGTTGCTTAATCCACTGTGTTTACATTCAAACGATGAGACGTTCGCTCGCTGTTTGACAAAGTCCTTAACCGGACTCCGCTGTTAGGTTTGTTAATCCATCGTAAGCCCGCAGCGCCGCTCTGCCATGGCGGCTTGAGGTGAGTGTGAAAGCTTAATGAGGTCCCTTGTGTTTGTGTCCGTCTGAGTGCGTTAACGCGGCGCATTGATTCATGTTTTGTGTTTTTTCGAGTGGGTCGATCTGCGGCGTTTGACCTACCGATGACGGGCGTCAATAGGCTGGCATTTTCCGCACAGATTTGAACAGTGTGTGTGAGAGGCGGAAAAGTTGGAGGGGGACTGTTTTGGGGAAACGTTTCTGTAGAGAAAGGATCGGCGCGTCGAGGCAGACGAGCTGGGTGTGACGGGTAACAAAGGTCGTGACACATCTTAACCAGGCGCAGGACGTTTGAACTTGTGTTGGCGCCTCACGTGTGTGTGTGCGCGCCTCACAACGGCTCAGACATAAATGGATTTGGACTGCCGGCCCAGCAGGGGGTGAATGGAGCAGATTGTCTGGAAGCCGCAGTCCTACTCGCTTTACGCTCGTCCCCGTCCTCGCCGTCTTGCTTGCTCCTACACCTGTACGTCCTCGTTCTGGCATTTCATAAAACAACTCGTAATTGACTCGGGTTTAATCTAGCAGTGACCCTTGACCTCTTTCAAATATTCAACGGGCTGAGTGTGCGCGGCTCGTCTCCAGACGTGGAATGAATAATGTGTGTCACAAATGAAGCCCGGCAAGGAGGCAATTTATTCCAGCACTGCCCCTTTCATTTTCACTTTAGCTCGCTAAATATTTTTGTGTAAAAAGGATTTTTCGCTGATGAAGGAATAAGAATGAGCTCCCGGTAATAATATTCAAAAGAGCAACAGTGTGTGAGGAGAGTGTGATAAGTAAAGGGAGAGTACACCGTAATCGTCTGCAAGGTTGTAAGGTGGCCGGCTATTGAAAGCTGTGTAGATAAGGAAACAGGAAAAAAGTACAAAAATGGCCTTGACAATGAATAAAATATCTTTCTAAAAATTAAATTAATGCGCCTGACATTTGGGTTTTCAGCCTCCTTTGTGTTTTTGGTCCATCGAACACCAGACATAATAAAGCTCTCTCTAACAGGACTAGAGAGATGATATAATGTAATGTACATTAAAGTAACACGTATTGTAACACAGAAGGAACTTCATGACCCACTTTTTTTTCTTTTAAAAAAAGTCCCACCACGCTTTGCAGATCCGATCGTGAACCAAGAATCTCATTAACGGTGCCCAGATGCTGGACAACGGAGCACTTCTCGTGTATTTTCCTGTAACTTTGAAGAAAATGGCGGAGCAAGCTCGTGACAGTCCAGCAGGATGTGTCAGTCGCTCTGCTCCGCCCTCGCCTCCCGAGTCCTGACATGCTGCCGCAGCACCGGTGACACTCTGTGACATGAGGCTGACGGAGACTTGTGGGGGAATTCATTTTGTCAGAGTGTTGACAGTGTCTCAGCGGTCCACTCATGGGATAGAGGGCCGTCAGCCGTCTGCGGTCCGGTCCGTCCACACTTCAGTGCTGTGGCAGGAATCATATAGAAATCCTACATCACAAGTTAGCCAACAAAGTATAGGACAATAATCCACATTTCTAATGTGTGATGGGAGCAAATCTCGCTTGAGAATTTAACAGGTTGAGATAAAACATGTCTTCTGTTTTTAGTTTTTCTATCTGCATCTTGAGGATAAGAACCTACTGCCTTTAGAAAACATACCAGCTGCTGTTCTGCTGAAGTTATGTATCAATTTATTACTTCTTGACTTCCTGACTTTACTCATGGCACTTAAGCATATATTTCATATAGAAAATTAAATATCAAGCTATCTAAAACAGTACATATTCCAGTTAAGTGTGTTTCGCCATGTTATGAATTCAGTGGTGAGCTGTTCATCTGCTTTAGTGCAACAATAAGATTATCGTTTTACTGCATTTTTCCCAATTATGAGCAGCAGCTGAAATAGTCACAGAGGCTTGAGATCAAAACAGGCTGTACTGCACCAACTTTTTTTTTTATCTCTACACACTGTGGCTTCACATAGATAGGATTTAATTAATTCACATTAATTTAAGCCATAATATTATGAGTTCATATTGTATACAAGCACATGTTTGTTCTCCATTTATAACAAACTGATACAGTGTTCTGAAATTGATCAAAATTAACAAAAGTCTCACATGAGACATGATCCGATCCCTGACTCACTGCTTCACCGTAACTTCAACCACCACGAGAATTTTAGTGATACTCTCACTCCAACACGGTTATCTCTGATCAAACTTACAGAAATCTTGACACTTTGTGCTTCTAACACAGGACAAAACATTCCCCTGTTGTTCAGTAGACCAGGTAACAGGGGTCATGATGACGAGATAGTCAGTTGTCCTCTTTACCTCTCAGTGCTCATGACAGGATTAATTGGTGGCGTGCAATTCCCTTTAGAACAAAACTAAGATGTTCTAAGATGATAACTAATCAGTTACGTTAAATTATTGAGCAAACTGAGCTCCCAAAAGGAACAATCACTAAAATGGAAAAAAAAAACCTAGAAACCAGTAGAAATAGGAAAATGGCTAAAACAGCTTGAACAAATGGAAAATGACAATAAATGAAGCTTAAAAATGAAGAAAAAAAAGTTGTTTTCAAAATGTTGACATGTGAATGCAAAACCTTTCTGAAAAGAAAAGATGCATTTTTACTTGAGCCATCGCATACAGAGGGCCTCATAGCCCCCCTCCCTCTCCCACCTGCAGAAAATCTCCATTCTGACTGAACGGAGTTAAATGACCTGTTTGATTTCTGCAGAGAACTGACACTTCATATTCCAAAGACCTTTTCTCTCATTTATTCTTTCAGTGTACAGAAAGTGATCGCTCCTTGTCTAATGAAGACGCACTTCACACTGAGATGAGGCCATGTGTGTGTGTGTGCATGTGCGTGTGCACGTGCGTGTGCGTCAGACACTTTAATGAAAGAGCGGCTGAATTACCCGGTCGGCTGTGAGCGTCAGTGTTTTTGACAGGATGCAGTTTGGGCTGACTCGGATGACTCAGACACGTGGAGACGGAGAGAGGGCTTGGTTCCAGCTGTTCGCTGGAGATTGAAGTGTGACAGACGGCCTTGAAGATTTCACGTTGTCTGGCGGCGTCATTTACTGAACGCCGCTGTTTTGATCGCAACGGGTTTCTAAAGATATCAAAACCGAATCTGTGCGTCCATCAGTCCTGACAAACGTGTTGATTTGAGCTTCGTGGTCAGTCCAAACCCGACAGATCTGTCTGCTGCAAACCCCAAATCCAGATTCAATTAGTAATCGCATAGCTGTAATTTCCCTGCTGTCAGCTCATTATCCGCGTTAGCTCAGTTTACCTGCAGTGTTTCAGCGACGACCGCAGGAGGAGGAAGAAATTAGCGTGATGCTCAAACCTGCAGCCTAATTTCATCGTCTCAGACCGGTCGCTGTTTTCAAATGTCAGCCTCCCTTTAATAATTACCCAGTGTCCTTGTTTTAACCTCTCTTATTCATGAGAGGCGAAAGTAAATTAAAGCAGGCAAAGTAGTTTTTGTTATGTAGCGGGAGCACAAAGGGTTCACCGAAGGTTCGGTGGCTCAGTCTGTCGCAGAAAGCTGCTGCCGGTGACAGTAATCTGGGTTTTTGGACACTGGATCCTTTCAGACTTCCAAAAAAAAAATCAGTGACTGAGGCAGGAGAGAAAAGAATCAGGGTTGAGAGGATAAACAGCAGCATGAGAGATGAAGACATTCCCCGCTATCCAACGAAATTGCACCTGAAATCTGGGCGAATGATCATTAGAGTGGACTGGTAGTGTGCTGATGGGTGGACTGTAGCCTGGAGCACCTCTCACAGGCCTCGCACTTCAAAGGCTGCTCCTGCCTGAACCGGAGCCCGGATGCCGGGGACTTGTTCCGGGAAGAAAGACTTTCTGTTGGGGTCTTGGCCTAAAATGAGAGAGACTGAAAGCCAGGGATGTTACATCGAGCAGCGCTGCAGTTTGTTTGGATGGAGATGTTCAGTATGTGGTGCATCGCTTTGTGAGGATAAAGCGCTCGTTTCCACAGCGATTTCAGATGAAAACACGACTCGGTAGTTTTAGAGTTGGCAGTCACCATAATAAAAATCCAGCTTGGTGTTCTGTCCATACCAATGTCCACGTTCTCCCATTGATAAAGTCTGAGTCTATAATTACACCATTAGATGTCCTGAGTGACATGGAGTCAGAATGACCGCTGTTTTTTTCTGGGTTAAATTGTAAAAAACCTCTGACACATCCACTCAGTTTAATTCATACATGTACTCAGCAGGTTGTCAGTGTTGTGGTTTTTAACTGACACTGAAGTATAGCTTATGATTCAGCTTTTTCAGAACAGCTGTTGTGCAAAAGGCCTCAGATTTGACTTTTCTTGACATTACGTTGACTCGATGTGTTTCCTGCTCTGAAGTTGTCAAAATTAGATTTGCACATGTCAAAGAAAACACGAATAAGACAGTTTCTGTAATCTAGAGCAGACCTGGGAATTTGGCTCCACCGTTTGCTGTGTGTTGTTATGCATGTTCCATATGTTTAGTTAGGTAATAAACCATAAATAGCTGTGTCAAACAGCCATCTACAGGTTTCCAGTAGCAGTTTTTATCAGCCGTATGGGCTGAGAGTGAGAAGCAGCCTTCTTTTTACAGCCTGAATGTGTAGGATCGTGATAACCAACCTGCTTGGCGCTCTCCATCTGTGTGCCGCTGAAACCCTTTTGAGCTCGCCAGTCTCTCAGGTCTCACATTACGTCCCAGCTGGCTGTGTCCATGTGGGCAGCAGCGCTCTAATCCCCCCGTCTAATCTGAGACGGCTTTGTATGTAATCAAAGAATCCACTGTACAGGCATGAAGCGGCAGAGCCGTGCATGGAGGAACATGCTAACAGGTTTACAGGCTGGATGGAGCCCACTGAAACACAACCAGCCCGAGCTGCTGCTGGTATTTATAGTTTACCTTCACATGAATTCAGCTTTTATAATACCAGCTTCACTCTCACCACTACAGGCTTGTAAAGAGAAGAACTGCTTTTCATATCTCTTTGTATTCATGCATGCATAATCTTTTAATCACAATAAATACAAGCAATATAGAATTTCTTAGAATGATGCTACATGACTGTGCGAGTAGTTATTTTAAATATATATGTATATATATATATATATATATATAATATGTAGCTAAATATATCCAAACTCAAAATGTGTCCTCATCCATGCTATAGATTGCCGTCTGTGTATAAACTTTGTGCTAACCTTAAGTTATCTTTATTTCAACCGCTGAGGGTTATCACTTCCTTTTGACCCTTGTAAATAAGTCTTCGATCAAGATGAACCTTGACTCCCTCTGATTAGATAAAAACAATAAAAACTCAAAGCTATAATCCAAGTACACGCTTCATGTTTACAGGTTTAAAGATGCGTAAAGTTTATTTATATTTCAGCCTCAGAGGATTATTCCGTCTTTCTTTAATTCACTGGTAAACAACCATCTTACCTCAAGGTGACCTTTTGCTTTCTTGTGAAATTATGAGAAAGGAATGTTCATACATAGAAGTGATCAGTTAATAATAACCTAAAATCCGGTTTGCCAAACACATTTCAGTTCAGGGGCCAGTCTCATCCTGAGCGGGTCGGACTGGTTAAATAGTGTCATGATGACCTTCAACGTTAAACTGTAAAATTTATATTTGTTGTGACACAAAGTATTCACGTTGAAAAGGTAATCAATTAACTACTACCAAAAAATGACCACAGCCTCAGCATAAAGTAAATTTTAATGAAACCTTCTGGTGCAAAATACAGTGAAATGTCCAAAAAAACCTTCCATAGCTGTTGCATTATGGGTGTTTTTACAAAACTCCCCCTGACAGCGTGGCTTTGAGGCTAATGCTAGTCAGCTAGCTTTCATGGCTCAGCTGTGGTCTTGTTGTTTCTACTACTTTGAAGAAAGTTGTTTGAAAAAAAAAACAATATAAACTATTTTCTTGATATTGTTTCTTGTACATTAATGTTATTTTCCTCTTAAATATGCTCGATCTGCATGGTTCCCAAATAATTACATTTTAACTCCACTGTTCCCCAGCTCCCCTTTTATTTCGGTGTACTTTCTTTTTTATTTTTTGGCATCTGGAAACCTAATTATGTGTAAACTGCTTGCCTGGAGACACAGGCGACTGACTTTTATCACCTTTGTCCCGGTCCTCATTTCTTTTGGTCTTGATGGTGTTGAACGCTGAGAGGTTTTTGAGTGCAGTGGAGGAAAAGTTAAGTAGGACAAATCCGACATCTCCCACCACATTTCACTTCCCACACTGGCAAATCCAAACAAGAAGAAAGTGTGTCTGGCGACAGTCTCAGCGGACTCGGTGGAGGAAGCGTGGGCGGCCGGCAGCAGAGCTGGAGTGATTCTCGCCATTGTCAGTGGGTACACTAGATTCTGCTCTGCGCCTCCTAATGAGGCGTAAAGTGCGGTTGTATACCTGTGTTCGCTCTCACACTGGTGATATTTCGAGGGCTGCGAGATTCAGGCTGAGGATGGACATCCTTTTTATCGCTTGAATTTCAGTCACATCTGCTTCATTGGTATTAATAAAAGTTGCAGCACTTTTTTTTTTTTAGCACTTATTTTTTTGCGGTCAGGTTGCAGTGAAGTGATAAAGTGAGCAACCGCTGCAAATGCACATTCAGCACAGAGGAATGTACGACTGTCGCTGCGGTTCGTGTCTAACTTTGCTTTTGGGTTGTTGCTCAAGCTGCAGGTCCGAAGCAGCTGAAGCAGCAGAAATTTGTCCCGTTTGCGAGGTTGAAACGAGGCTAAGCCCGTGTAGCGTCTGCCTGGTTCCAGCTGCTGGAGCAGGAGCCCGGGCGCCTCCTCCAGCCTCTGATTGTAAAGTCTCTTAAAGGGATTGGGATTTATTATCATTGCTCTGCTGTGAGGAGCGGCTGCCTCCGAGCACACTCATTATCTCCGTCCACCTGACGGTTCTCTCTCGGTGTTGGAGTGATACACTGAAACACTCAGCTGGAGCTCCGCCGGCTCGGTAAATGCACAGTGTTGTTTGATGAGTTCCTGCTCCGGGATGAGGGGTTACCGCTTGTAATCACCTGGATTAACACAGTGTATCAGCTAAATTAAACAGCGGTTTGAGTCGGTCCTGCTAAATGTCAGCCGGCCCGGCGGTGTGGGATCAGGGAGCAGTTAGGTATTACTGCCTGGCATTTAGAGCCACTCATTCCTCCGCACCAATAAAAATTTGCCAGTCGGCCCGGAGCGCCTCCGTCTGCGCCGGGGTGTTTTCATCCCGCTTCTCCGTCACTCACTATCAGAGTACGTGATGCTGTGCAATCAAGGCGTCGCTCTGTTGGGCAGCTGCTTGTCTGATGCTTCACAGGGAATCAGGTGAAACTGAATCCAACACGGTCTCTGATGAGTCTGTCTCCACTCAGACTCACTGTGATTACAGCCCGAAGGCATGTTGGAGGTTCTGGATAAATAGTTTTACCACTGTTTCCATGAGTTTTGAGTTTTGGTTTTCTTGAATGTTGTTCTTCCACGCCCTGTTTTGGTTCGGCAGTGATAACGCTGTAGAGGCCGCCATGTTTGTTATTGTCCGTCCACTCGCACATGAGCAGAAGAAGTATTTGCAAAAGGATCCCAAGCTTTCGTGAAAGGTTCCACCTTTGAGAGTTTTCAAAAAGTTGCGTTTTCAATTCCTCTGAGCACCACTATCGTGCAAACAGACCATCAAAATGCAAGCGAAGTTTTGTGCCGTCTCTTGAACTCAGTGTGTTTTCCATTTCTCATGTTCAGCTTAAAGTTCACTCTGTCATTAAAGGGTAATCTAATAGTTTGTAGATGACTGAACGGACCCGAAAATCAATAAACACAGAGACACTTTTATATTCTCTGCTTTAACAGCTGTTCTTTGTGAGGACATGATCTTTTCCCCCCAAAGAGAATTTTTAAAATCGTACACAGTAGTATAGTTTTTTCAGATTAAAGCTTATATTTTTTCTTCTTTGAGTAAAAAGTGGGGAAATATATTTCAGTTTTATGAGTTAAGTATATTTTATATTTCCTATAAAGTCGATCTGCTTATAATTATCAGAATTGCTCAGCCCGACCTGTTTATCTGTTTATTAGACATTAGAGTTTTATAAACTGACTCTGCAGTATGTTAAACCAGCAGGGGATAAAAAAATGTCCTGAACAAAAAAAAAAAAAAAAAAAAAAAGTATAAATAAAAACTGAGCTGAAAGAATTTTGAAAGGGAAATGAACTCAGAGGAGTGAAAACATCCTGGCTGTCTCAGCTGGGCTGTTGTGTAAACCTCAGCATTTTTTCTCAATATTCTCATAACTGTGTCTGTTTCTACAGTCAGTCTTTTCCTCTTGCCTCATATTTACAGCATTTCATGTCTTCAATTAAGGAGTTGATTATTTAAATCGTTGTTTTTTTTCCTTCCGTCTGGTTCTGATTCAGTCCCCTCGTGATTATCTCACACACACACACACACACACACACACACACACACACACACACACACACCCTTCCTCTCCGCGACGGGCCCGCCAGGAAGCTGTGAAGTGTTTTGAATGTGAATGCAGTGCAGACTTTCCATCCATTAGCATGCCAGGCTGTCAGTCTCCATGTCGACTCGCTCTCTGTCCAGCTAAAAACTGCTCTCCTGCATCCACACACACACGCACAATATCAGTGGAGGTGTTTCCTTGCTAACAAACACTCTAATCTCCCTGTTTTGCAAAATCCCACTGCTATTTGGCGATATTTATTGCGGTGGACGAGAGCGGGGGGCTTATTTAAAGCCAAATGTGGCTTCGTCTCGGGGTTGCCATAGCAACTAAATGTCCCGAATCAGTCTCCTGAGTGCCGGGGGGGGGCGGGTGGGTGGGCGGTTGCCTTTGCCTTTGCCTTGTGGCATCGCCAGTAGCAACAGAGGTGGACGCCGCTCCGCCGGCCTGCGTCTGATTGGCTGTGATGGATGTCTCCATTACGCTGCCCTCCACCATCCCCGGCGCCTAAGTGCAGCCACAATCAGGATGAAACGGCTCATCAGACCTGAAGAATCCCGGCCCCGATACTTGATGGTCGCAATTAACTGTCAGGGTCGTTTTAAAAGCCGCGCGTCGGTTGCGATGTGACATGAGCCGAGTCGAGTGGAAATCCAGCCAAGGTGAAACGAGGGGCATCGCTTTGGTCAACATGCATTTTTAAAACCTTTTATGATTCGAGCAGAAAGAGGCTTGGTTAGATGAGGCACAAAGTTAGATTTGAATTGTGAGAGGTCAGAGACTTGTGTAGCGCGGCCGGCCGTGCCAACCGCTCGCTCTATAAATAGTGGCTCGCATGTACGTTGAGGGGCACAAAGGTTAATTTTCAGAGAATCGATGAAAATATGATCGCCTCGCAGTGAAGGGCGGCAGCAGGACTCACGTTTGGCACCGGATATTGAATTAATGCAGTTATAGTGGAAACCGTCCTTGCGCCGTCGATCAGACCCGGAACCATCTGAACTCCACGAGTTTCAGACGTTTCATCTGCAGTATGAAGGGATTGCAAAAATGTAAAAAATGACATGAAATCTGATCCCACGGTTGAAGCTGATTTTGAAATAAGTCTTACGGGCCTTTTGCAGGAGGGCGGTGCGTCTTCACTGCTTCACTGACAGACAAGAAGTGTATTTACAACAGTAAATACTGAAATGACAATCAGTACAGCCCAGTGCACTTCATTAGAGAAAATATTTAAAATTGTATCAGAAATGTCTAGACATTTAAACTGTGAACTATGGATGCATCAATGCCACTTTATTTTATCTTAAAGGAAGCTGGAGTCTAATTCCTCCTAATTAAGTATATTGTGTTTTGGAGAAGGACAGGTGAATTCATTTATGCAACTGTTTTTTGTCATTTTTAAAGATTTTTTTTTTAATACTGGGATTGAGAACTGAAAATCCAAAGTTTGAAGTTGTGGTTTAGCTGTAGTGCTGTGAAAATCCTTACTGCAGACACGCAGCTGTATTATCTTCGGGCTCATTCGTTACACCCTCAGCAGCGCATGTTTCTGGCACACTGGGGGAGTTTTCTCACTGACGTGAGTCGTTTGTTCGTTTCTGTGAGTTATAAGTTCCAAAAATTCTTCTCATTTATTGTATTAAATGCAAATTAAAAAAATGAATATTTCATATGTTTACCAGTTTGCCAAAGTGGCAGTCCTAGTTTATCTACAAGTGTTTTATTTCTTGGTTAAATTATTGATACATTTGCTGTTAATTCTTCTTGGTCTTTGGATTGTTACCCAGCTCTCTGAAGCAGGCGCTGCTTTTTCCATTCATCAGACTCCGTCAGTCTGTGTTTTTCACATTTCAAGTTTCCGATGCGCGCACGCTGTTTGGACACGAGAAGAGATGCTGTCGAGCATCTGCTCCCCGCCACTCCACTGATGGCCCCTCTGCTCTTTAATGAGTGATCAGTCATCGAAAATCACTCTTCACTTTCACTTCTTCTCTGTGCCAGAAATCAGAATTCTCCTCTAAAGGGATTCTAGTTTTAGCGTCCATGTTGGTAGTGATTCGCTGCATTCAGTCACGTCCCACATGTTTTTAACCCTCCTCACAAGCGGCAGCTCCTCTTTCTCCACCCCGTCTCGATGCTGATCTGCTCCCAAAACGCTGAAGAGACAGCAATTTGATGCGTTTCCATGCTGATTATGCAAACTTGAGCTGTTAATGCTCCTTTCCAATCCTCTCCCACTGATGACTGTATTGTCCCACAGAACGGCTCGTGCAGGAGTTTAATTTGTCATATAAATTCCATAACAAGAGTTTTGTGTCAAATTTTGTGCCCCATTACTAACCCTCCTAAATCCTCTCTCAAGCAGCGTCACGGTGCCCCTTATTTGCTGTCCAGCACAAAACTGCACGGCTAAAGGCTAATTTGTAGTTTGTGTAGGCACTTTCGTAATGAGCCGAAGCATTGTTCTCCCAAATGGCACGGCTCCATTCCACTGCCATTCCCGTTTATGCTAATGCAAGAAATATTTTCATTATCTGTGCAGTAAGACATTTAATAGGCACTCTGCCGTTCGGCGCAGTGAGGAGTGGCTATAATTAGAGCCGGTCGGAGCGAGTCGGGAGGGGGAGCCAGGATGTTACAGCTGATTTGAATGTGGACAAGTGTCCGCTGAGCAGAGATCTGATTTGCCTGGAGCTGAAAGTAAACGCTTCTCCAAGAGACTCGGGGAAATTATACCAGGCTCAAAGTGGAATGAATGTAGAGGATTGAGCCGTCTTGACCGTGGCGCATGCAGACCAGCAGCATGATGAGAGATGCATCGAATTGCCAAACTCCACCTTGGGACGGAATGAAGAGCATCTTTTATGCAGCAGGTGTGCAAAAGCAACACCGGCTTCCTCAGTATTAACACCGTGTCCTTGAGAGGCTGCATTTCCAGGATGCTGTGTCAGCCCTTCCTGTGGGAAGCGTTTGATTTCAGAAGCATCAAGGACCTTGGGAAACAAAGACACCAATGAGCCTCTCATTCAGAGAAACTCCAGTGATGCATCAGGTGTATCCGCAGCATCCTGGAAGCACCTCACGTCCTCACAACGCAGTAATTGTTTTACAACAAACTAAACATTTCATTGCTTTGATCGCAAATTGCTCAAATCTGATCTGTTTCCTTTAACCAGTCGTCTCTTTGAACCTAATCCTCACTCCTATGGTTCATGCCAATAGAGGTGTTTTTTTTTCTCACATGGAAACAAACCACATTTGAAAATCATACATGTTTCACTTGCGGGCCACGAGGCGGCGTCTCGCTAAAAAGAGGCTTTCCTTCAACACAGAGCAAGAGTCTTTCTCATGTATTTGTGATACCAGCAGTATCTCTCCAGGCTGCATTCTTCTTCACTCTACGTCTATAATTAGCCAGAAGCATTATATAAAACCAGGCGAGCTGTAATCAGTTTCTCTTCCATAGAGAACAACTCCTGTTGACCTTTGTTCTTCAGCTCTCCAGCCGGCACCTGATTGGACAAACGTGTCGACTTGAGGGCCGTCTGCTCCAGGAGTTCACACCGGACCAACATGATGGCTCGGTCACAAACCTTCTATTTTATCCATGAAAAAGTTCAGTGAACTGATCCTGATCTGCTTTGATTGAACCTGTGCTTGGCTGGAAACTAATCCTGGGAATGAGAAAATCTAGAATCACATACGAAGATGTGCACACTCAGTTTTTTTTTTTTTTTTCCCTCGATGGTAGGAAAGAATGTTTTCCTTATGTTTTAGGAAACTGTCTTGGATGGATCCAGTCTTATTGTACAATGACTGCTCGAGCAACACCGGAGTTAATAAGATTCATCCTCCTGAACCCTGAATCGGGTACTAAATGTCAGTCTGCTGAGATATTCCAGTCTGCACCAGTGCTTTGGCTGAACCAGCGTTCACTGCCTTCACACTGACAGAAAGACAATGATTTAGTGCAGAGACACACAGGAAGCCGCATCTGTTAGGCTAGAAAATCTGCATGATTAAATACAGTTTGAGGAATAGGATTCAGTGGGAGCAAAAAGTCACATTTATGCAGAAAGTGAACCTAGACGTTAACAGATGTTGGGAACAGAGAGTTGCAGTAAATAAACCAAATGACAAGCAATGGAAGAATAACAAAAATCTGATTGTTTTTCTTTTAATTGCACGTTGATGTGGTTAAAATTTGAAGCGTTTTATTAGCATTTGTCATTGAAATAAATCTTTGTCACAGGTTGGATTGTTTTCCATTGTAAATGTTGATAATGTCGGAGATTTAGAAGAAACTGAATCATTTGGCAATTTGCTGTTTTAGTACTGAGGATGCAAAAATTTGTAAACTTGTAAAAAGTGTACAGTTTCTGTTTTTTAGTGTCATTATTGTTCAGATTTTGGGGAGACTTCTTGGCTTTGGCCGCTCAAAATCTGGTTTATTTTGGCTGCATGAGCACCAGTAAAGCCTGACAGTGGATGATTTGTTGTTGTTGTGCTACTTGATGAGAGGTCCAGCAAGATTTATAGCGACGCTGTGAAGATTTTAGCATATGTGGGCAGAAATTGACGCGTTGGCAAACGGCTCCGTGCTCTGAGAAGTGCTACGGCTGCACCGTGGGTGAGAGCCGCTCGGTGCAGGATGAGTGGTTTTCCGTCACTTTCTGCCAAGTTCGAACGGCGCGGGGAGAAGTAATGATTTCTGACAGCATTGTGTTATCACTGTGTGAAGGAATGCCATCATCTAACATTGAGCGTAAGATTGAGCTCTTCCAGCTGAACTCATGATCATGTATAATCTGTTTCGGGCAGCAGCTTCCTCAAATAGCATCGTGTCACTGTGTGACAATATATGGAATTGAACTAATGGCTTCGATGTGATTAGATGCACATGATGCAGTTTGTACTACATGCGGTTAAATGGATTTAGTATCAGTCTTTACACTCAATGTTTTAGTGGAAATATCCTTGCTTCTTACTAATAGAGGCCTCTGGAGTCTGTAGTGAATTAATTTAGTCCAAATTAAATGAGCGCAGTTAAACAGTTAAGTCTTCTGATATGGCGTTAATCCCGTCCTCATATTATCAGCGCAGAAGGTCGTGTTGAAGGCGTAGTGGGCATGTGGAGTTTATGTCTCGTCTGGACGGTGCCAGCAGGTCGTCGGTGCCAGTAATGCCTCCGATGCCACCGATGCTCGTGTCGGCCTCAGTTATTACTGGCACCGGGATGGCTTCCGTCTGCCAGCGCTGCCGAGCGTCTCCCCTCGTCCCGACGCGTCCCCTCCGCGCCGCCGGGGATGCTCCCTCTTTTACTGGGTCACGCTGAAACCAGAGACGGGGCCGTGCTGTTGGCGGGGGGAGGCGGGAGGAGAGGGAGAGGCTGCCCGGCAACATGAAAGCGCTCTGATGCAGCGAGCAGAACGATTCTCGGTGCATCAGCTGCCGGGGTCTGGAGGTCGCACGCCGGCTTCTGGCAGCCTGCCTGTCCTCTCTGTCTGAAGAATAAGCAGCGAGTGTGGCGGAGAGGGCTCGGTGAAAGGGAACGAGGTGAGGGCTGAGTCAGAGGTGAACTGCGGGAGAAACTACACCGTGCAAGCTCAGATTCAGCTCCCATCCAATAGAAACGCGGAAACGTCTCTGTACAGAGGAGAAAAATAAAATCCAATTCGACCTGTCGCAGTTTCCAGTTCCAGCAACCTTCCAGCCTCAAAGCAATCCAGCATCTGTTCAACATTTCTCCACCACAGCAGCAGAGCTTCAGATGTGTTTTTAATACGTCTTGTTCATCAGCCGGACGAGCTGACATGAAATAAGTGATGTTTGATAACCCTCATTACGGCCATTTTCATGTCAGCAGGCACGCTGGGAGCTCTCGGCTCGCACTATTACTCCACAGTCATGTCTGGTTCCACTGCTCCGTCTAACAAGCCTCCGCGGACTTACATTTACCTTCATTTAATCAAACAAGGGGGATAATTCTGGATGCTTTTCGGCCTGAGTGGGCGTGAGGAATGGAGTGTAAGGGGAAAGAGAGAGAGACGGATGGTGAGAAAATCAAATGAAAGGCTGTTTGTGTGGGTGTGTGGGTGGGTGGGTAGGTGGTAGTGGATGGTTGTGAAACCTGAACGGGGGTGGGGGGGTGGGGGTGGGCTGCGCGGTAGCAGCATGAAACCGAACCCAAATGTGTCAATGCCTCCCGCTCACCAGGGCCGAGGAAGGAATTCACTTGGCAGCAGCGATGGCCTGCTAAGAATTCAGAGAGTGTGTCTGTGTGTGTTTGTGTGTCTGCGGCGGCCAGATTGTGTTCCGTCTCCTTGCCCCCTCGCTGGCACGCCCTCCTCCGCCTTGTTCCACACGGGAACCGTGTGCGGCGCATGCAGCAGCCCCATACGTGGCTCCGAGGGGGACAAAAAGTAATGACGCCCAAGCAGTGACCTCCTGGAAAAAACAAAAACGGAGAGAAGAAAAGCAGTGTGAGTGCTTTTATTTGCTCTTCATTGTGCTGAGGGAGCGTCCTGCATCTTTTCATAGTTCAGATTTTTTGCAGTGCCAGCAGTGGGGCAAGGTGGACGTGGGCTCTGATGTTACAGCGGCGGCGGCGGGCGGCTGGCAGGGCGGCTCGGTCTGTGCTGCCAGCCGCCCGCAGCGCCGCAAAAAGCGTCTGGCAGATGTTGCCCGGGCTGTTTTCAGAAGGCGTCGGTTGGTCCTGGTGAACGAGCGAGTGGTTCCTTTGCCTCGTTAGGGTGCGTTCAAGTGAAAACAGTCCACATTTCAGTCTTGAAGATTTCTCTCGTCTGTGAAACAAAAAGTTTTGAACACGGATTATGAGTCGAGTCGCCCACTTTGTGTGTGCCTGTCCAGGTGATGCCAGTTGAAGCGGTGGAATCCTCTCTGTGCTCCGCCGGCTCGGTGTTTCTCAGCTTCCCAGCTTTGCGTGGCAGTGCCTGCGGTTCTTCCACACACCAGGATGCATTGAGCTGAAGTTTCGGATGCCTCCTGCTGCATTCGTTCAGCTGGGAACCAGTTGTTGGTTGTGTTTCTTGGGGCCCGTTTAAATGGCCTCAATCTGTTATTGTCACATGAACAAACAGGCAGCATGGCCGCCTCCAGTAATCTGGCTTTATTGATGCTGCCAGAGTCCTGAAAAGAGACAAACTTGCTCATAATTACAAACCGGCAAACTACATGCATTCTTCATTCCTGCAGCCTTCACACTCTGTGTCTGTTTTTATTCTGTGTGCACATCTGCTTTATTTTCAGCCATAAACATATCTTATGAAGCTATATAGTCACAAATGGAAGGTTTATGTCTCTAAAGTGGCGAGAGGGAGTGCTGTAATTTATTCATAACAAAAATTACATGAAAACCCTGATTTGTGCTCCGATGGAGGGCATTTCTGGGGTGAGACCATCCTCTGTTTCCGAGAGCTCTCTGAAACCTGCGCTTCCCCCACTGAGGGTAACCTCACCAGCCTCCCAGTTACACATTGTTCCTGAACTCCGCGCTCACCTTCCTTTTTATAGCAACTACTTGAAAACCTAAAGCATCCATAGATCAACTGGCAGGTGCAGCGGCGGATATCAGAGCACGTACTGCTGTAGCTGCTGAAAACATTCAGAAAGAAGGGACTCTCTCAGTTTTCCCTTTCGTCTGTTCAAAACGAATTAATAGACTGTACTGACAATGTTTTATTCCCTTTCTGCTGTCAGCCATGTTGACAGATACACACTGAGGGGCACGGAGCTGTCGCGCACGGTGCTCGCCCTCCACCACCTGAGCCACAGCTGTCACACTTCATCTTCACTATATGCGGCAGACGTCTGTCCGAGAGAATGGAAACCTCTGCTCATCGTCACGCACATGCAACAAGCCACTTACATGACAAAGACATTGCATCCATCTCTTCACATTCAGACAGAAATCCAGTTATAGAGCATCATCAGTACTATAATCACCTGACCAATAAGGAGAAACTTTGGGCTGAAATCAAAGTCACAGATTCCTGAAAGAAAAAATGCATACATTTTGCGTAATATACTTCATGTGTAAAGAGTTAAGCTTCTGCACACTCCCTGTCAACAAGTCAAGCCGTGTGCTTTTGGGTCCCTGTCTTGCTGAAAGGCCCATGAGCTTGGCTTGAACATTTTCTTACAAATTTAGTTCTAAAATCTCTTGATGATTCTCTGGTTTCATGACTCCTGTGTGTCAGCTCCTCCAGTACCAGATGCTTCAAAGCAGCCCCACATCATGATGCTACCTCCACCGTGCTCTTCTTTTCCCCGCAGTCTTCGTTGGACCTTCTGTAAACAAACTGTTGGTGTGCATTATCAAAAAGCTCTTTTTTTGTTTCATCTGTCTACAAAACATTTTCCCTGAAGGACTGCAGCTTGTCCAGGTACAGAGATCAGTCATTCCTTTGTATGTCTTTTTGTTTTCCTCGGCTTCTGCTGAGCTCTGGGCTGTCAGGACTGTGTGTGCTCGACAAGGATGGTGAGGATGGAGCTGGAAAGAGGGTATTAGAAGAAGATGATCTGCTGAAAGGTCAATATTAAAATGTCACCATTCCAAAACTCCATAGCAGCCTGTGTTTAGACGTTATTGAGTGGATTTGTTCGTCTTTATCTTCACTGTGATGTTATGTTCAGGGATTAGACTGGGGGCCTGCAGCCTTTCTCAGGGTCAGTCTTAAGGGAAAAAAAACAGAGCCGTAGAACATTTAAGGACAATAATTCGGTACTTTGAATTTAATCAGGACTCAATGAAGTCAAGGCTAATCAGACAGACGTGGTTTACTTTCTAAGAGCTGCAATATTTCCCTTAGAATAGCTTAATGTGTGCACCAAGTGTTGAATAGCTTGATTAATTCTGCACTGAACTGGGGAGAAAAAAACAAACAATTTCACGTATTTGGAGCTGTAATTTACCAACATATTATGCTGAAAAATGATTTCAATCATCAAAAGTGCCGTTGATGGTTTTTTTCTCTCTTTTGTTAACAAATCAGTTAATGGATCCAATTTTTGCTTTGTGAGTCTCTCACTTGTTTCGGTAAACTAATTTCCACCTCAGTCTGGTTGGTGGGAGCGGGACCACCGTTATGTGTGTGTGTGCGTGTGTGTGGACCCTTCACTTGTTTTCACATAACCCTGAGCAGTGGTGCCAGCGACCCACTCCGAAAAATCAATGCTGATAACTTTTTAACCGACTTCTGCACTGTAGCCAAATTGGGAGCCGTGTGCAGCTGCAGCGTTGTGCAACTCAATTATGTGCAGTTTATTCAGACATTAGGCCACAGACCAAAGTGTCATTTAGTGCCTGGCAGCACCTCTGGGTGTGAATGTTTTCAACTTAGTGGAAGGAAGAGAGTGGCATTAGTCTTTCAGATAGATGGACTTAGACGGATTGGAAAACAAATTCCTTCCACAGAGCTTATTCTCTGCCTGCTGGCTTCCGGCCCGTCGGAGTGCAGTCTGCTCAGTATTCTACAAATCCAGAGTTTTAATGCAGAGATTGGGTCAATTAGTCATAAAGGGGATCGTAATTTTTACTTTACAGAAAACTGTAATCTTGCTGTTGTTCTTTGATCCAGGAAAAGGAAAAAGGTCACGCAGACACACTCTTCTTAAGCAAAAGAAAGGGAACGTGCTCTCTGAGTGGATTATAGATGAGCTGATTAAACCCTGTTATGTTTTTGAGCTTTGCGCGGTTATGAAGACCATAATTGCTAATACACATACACACACACACACGTTGCTTTGGGATCTTATGTAACACACACACACACCTTCACCCACACAATGCCTGTAGATGTGTTGTGGCGTTCTCTGGTACAATGGAGCGTGCACGGTGGCTCTGGATGGGACTGACCTTGCTGTGTTTCCCCCACTCGGCACCGGCAGCGCTCCTCCCAAGCCTCCCTCGCTCGCCGCACTTCAAACACATTTCATCTGGAAAATCCCTTTAAATAGACGTGACCTTTGACTGCCAGAACGCCCACTCGCCACATCTCCTCTCTGAAACGCTCGTCTGCAGCACATCTGTTAAAACCGCGGTGCCGCCGGTTGATAGGTGCTGTTTGTCGCAGATACGAGGCGGCAGCTCTGGGTTTCTGAATATTGGGTTGAAATGTGGCTGACTGGTGATGGGACACGTTGGTGAAGCTCTCCTCACCTCTCACACAGCTCATGCACCAATGTTAATAAGTTCATGCATTTTGTTTCACTTCGTGTCAAGATGACTCTCTTTGGAAGCGGGGGAAAACGCAGCTTTTCTGGAACTGTGCCTGCACGAGGCAGTTCTGTATCCCCACAGCCCCTGTCAGCTGACGGCTGAGGCTCCACTTGAAAGCTATTCTGGAGCTGTCAGTCGACCGCATGCTGGGCTGCGTCGTGTTTCGGCCACAAGGGTGAGCCGGAGCAGGGCGAGAGGCATTTCTGAGGGTCGGGGTGAAACACCCCCCCCTTCCGAGCCGAGCCGAGTCACAGAGCAGGTGCAGCGCGACTCGGACAGTGAAGGAGATCATGTGTGTTTGCACAACGCCGCACACCCCTCACGCGATGAAGCCGATGTTTGCGTAACCTCCGGAGGTTTACCAGCCGTCCTCCCTCAAAGCCATGTGGACTCCCCAGAGGGGCGAAAGAGTCAAAGACGGCGGCGTCGCAGTTCAGTGGTTCAGATTGTCTTTTAAGATGAAGCTTTGTTTCTAATCTCTAATGTTAAGCTTCGGTTTTGCTGAGAAACGAAGCTGCAGGGGTCTGCTCTGATGATAAGTGGGGCCGTATAGAGCTTCAATTTCTTAAGTGGAAGTAATGAGCTTTTGTCTGAACAGCTTGTTTGGTCAGAAATTACATGTAGAATATCGGTTTTGTTATTTTTTTTTTTGTTATTTTTTCAATCTCTGAAACAGAACAGATGCCAGCCGGTTCATGTCAGGAAGCTCAGCGACGAGCCACTTTGTGTAAATTGTCTGTCTGGTTCTGTCACTCTGCATTTTCCCCTCCAACACGACCTCGAGTCTGAGAAACAGGAGATCCTTTTTTTTTTTTCTCCAGGCGGCGCACAGGATTGACGATTCTGATGGCTTCTGCTGAGATACGTGCTCCTCGCTGGGATCATTACTGTATATTTGCATTAAATGAGCTTGACGGATCACGTTCTTGGTTGTTTGTAAGACAAACGGTGCAGGAGCAGATATGAGAAACTTAACTTTGCTCCAGCTCCTGTACCCTACACGTCGCAGGCAGTTCAGGAGACATGATTAATGCCAACATGCTTCACGGCATTGATCCTGACAGCGTTTTATGAATGAGAGTCGATACATGTGCGTGCAACAACTGACAGACAGCGCTCAGAGAGAAACATGAGTAGAGGCTGCTTGTAAATCACACTCAACCTCCAAGCACTGAGTGCTGCTCTGCTCATGAGTGACTTTAGCCTGAACACGGTCACGGCTGGGATTTCAACATGTTTGTCTGAGGAAACAGGATACTCTTCTGGTCGTTTACATGGAAACGATTTCAAATGAATGGTGTTTTCTGAGGGTGTGTGTGTGTGATTTAATTACAAAACAAACAGCACACACTGGTGGCCGACATGTAAACACGGTTAAACGGACATCGTTTCCAAAATGTTCTCGCGCAAACGCAGAACCTTTCTGAGCCACACCTGTGAAAATGTGTTTCACTTGGGGTCCAACAAGCTATTGGTATTACTTACTTTATCCTTTTTTTAAGCTTAACTCTGTGTTATGGGGTGTTTTTTCTAACTGTAGCCGGCGGCGTAATGTTTTGGCATATCCATCCGTCGGTGTCGTGTTTGTCGTTGATGTGAGATCTCAGCAATGCTCTGGGGGATTGTCTGCAGATTTGGCTCAAATGTGACTCAGAGATCAACTGGTGAGGCCTCGGCCGCTAAAGGTCAATACAGCCTCAGGATTTTTTAGGTTTTTTTTCTTTCCCTTTTCGGTCAGTATGATGTCTTAGAAACGTCTATGACAACTAGCACAGATCTCACTTAGTGATTGTAATGTTTGGGTAAAGGTCGCAGAGGAATAGAGGAAAAAAGGCTTTCATTGCCAGTGTTCAGAGTATTATTGAAAGCTTTTAGCAGTGGTTTCAACCTTTCTTTTTTTTCCTTTACAGTCCAGATCAGCACTCTGAAATGAGACCATCACATCTCTTATATCATGCACTATTTTGAACCTCTCTGCAGAATTGAAGGCCGAGCCGCTGATAAACAGTCTCTGAGGACACTCACATGCCGTTCCCGTTCGTGTTCTATGAGCAATCTGACATGGCTTTACCAGTTTACCAGCGGAGGTGCCTCACATATCAGCTCCCAAATAAACAGGCCTTTGTTTGAATGCGCGCGATCAATATCCGAATTTACTGCCGGGCTCAGCGAGAGGATTTGAAGTGAGCTCAATCCCAGTGATTCATAAACACATTGTTACCCTTTAACGCTCGCCAACGAGACAGGCTTATTAAGTTTAACAGATTGCATTTCATTTTGTGCAATCGCTATGAATTCTGCAAGCAGCTATCAGATGTGACACATCTGTGCGAATGAGAGCAGCTCTCCCGGTTGTCATCGCCGCAGAGCGACTGCGCTCTGCAAGTCCTGTGTGATATGATGATTTACGACTCTGTAAAATGTTTTCTGAGAAGCATCTCCGACCCTGCCTCACTTCACACCTTCACACTCGCTAATCGGCTACTTATCCTGCTATCATAACGTACGCTGGAGATGTTCCTGGAAATTAGATTTTTCTTAAAACATATCGTTTCAGAATAGTTTGCTTTTACACGGCAACATTTTGAAAACTATGCCCGATGTCGCGCATTCCCTCCGTTTCCAGGGAGAAGGAATCGAAGCGTTTTCAAAAAGTTCCACCTTTGGAACCATCAAAAAGTTGCATTTTCAGTGATGTTTACAGTGTCATTTGTATAAAAGGGGTTTTCTCCTGCACCCACCCACCTGTTTCTGATGGATGTGGTCAAAATGTTTATTACTCAGAAGTGATTGGAGGAGGCGGTTCAGACAGAAGTCAGGACTGTTTCTGGGTGATGTCTGCATGAGCTGTGTGTACGCTCATCAAGCAGATGAGACCTTGGTCGTGGTATTTTTAGCAATTACAGCGCTGCTCAGACAATAGTGAGCTTTCAGAGGAGAGAACAGGCGGCAGAACGTTAGGACGCCATGTCTCCGACAGGAGGAACTTGAAGTGCTGTGTTGAAGGGTCAAGATGAGCATCAATCAGAAATACCTAAAAAAAATGGATGCTTTTTTGGCAGTTTGGCAGCAGGGCCAGGAGAGCGTCTCCATCACAGTCCGTGGCTCGGACGCCTCTCAGGACGATCCGATTCTCTTTTCACGCCACGGCCGATCGATTATAATTACATCCTGTGCAGATAATCACTGCTCCTCGGACCGCCTCCCCCGCTGGGTTTGGCTGCTGGTTGTTAGAGCGAATCAGGGAGAATATACCCTGGAGAAGTGGAGAGGTGCTACTGTTCGGAGCACTGGATGTTTCTGTCCCGTAAGGCAGAGTCCTCCGGCAGCGTGACGAACTCCATCTCCAGCGGTGTGCTGCCTTCCTCCTCTGTGGATTAGGAGCAAAGGGTTTTCATGCTCCTCGGCGCCCTGTTTTGCATTTCACTCTGCGGAGACTTTTTACGGCCAGCTGTCAGACATGCATGCATAAATGTCAGCGTGGTGCCGTGTCGGCCGCAGTCGCCGCTTCAGAGAGGCATGAGGAATACACTCAGTCATTTTTATTGAGTTCCCGACTCCCAGAAAGTACAGATCTCCTCCAGCTACAGCGATGGAGAAAAGCAAAATCAAATGGAAAACCATGTGGTCATAATGAACTGTGGCCCATCCTAAAAATGAATGAATTAGGATTCTTTTGACATGTTGAACTCCCGAGATTCAGAGCAGAATCTCGTCACTTGGCATACAATGAAGAAATTAATTTAATGATCAAGGCTCCAAAGTTTAAACAGAGAATAACATTCAGCAGAGAGCAGGAAAATAATTAATGCTAATAATTAGCAGGTTGGATCGGTGCTTGGTAACCAATATGTTAATTAGCTAAAGGCTAACGACTGGGGACACGAAGACAAGGAGCTGGAAAACTCCAGTGGTCGCCGGGTTGTTTTCTTATTGTCCATCTGCTGACACGTGCAGAATAACTCTTCACTGTGGCCGTGATGTTCATGTGCAGCAGCAGTGTTTGTGAAAGGCTGCCTTTCCCTTCGATTCCATGGAGATGGGGTCAGAACATTGTAAAAATGTTCCACCTCAGGAGCCTTGAAAATTAAAATCAGACTACTGTGCATGTGATCTGGTTGGGTCTCATGCCGAGAGCTAATGACGGCGTTGTGAGCCGACTGCTGCCATGTCACCCCGGCGTCCAGGGGAACTTCGCGCTCTTCTCGGATCGGATCTTCTGCCTGTTGAAGCAGGAATGTGTGCAGCATGAGTCATGTCATCTGCTGCTGAATGGGCAACAGTTACTACATATTGATCACATTCAAGGGCCAGACGGCGCTCTGAAGCCAAACATACGTGGGTTTGGTGAGCGAGTGAAATCATTCTCGCTGCTCTTAGTGACTGCTAAGCAGCTCCACTGGAGCGCGGAAACTTTTCTCAAAGTTTGTTTTGTGTCGCATTTCTTCTCAGTTGTACCGAAGGCAGACTCTGCTGTGCCTGCATGTAAATTCTAGACTCTGTAAGTTCAGGCTTTTCCGTTGCATATTTTAATAACTGCTACAACAAAACCACAGAAAGAGAAAGTAAAATGGAAAGATTTCCATACTTGCTTGCGAGATAATGTCTTCAGATTAGATATTTTATTCACAATACATAACGAGGATTATTCAACAATTATTGAAGATGCTCACAATTGAGTTCTTTTTGTTTTAAAAGAATTTGCCTGGGCAAGACACTTCACCCACCTTGCCTAAGTATGAAAGTAGTGTGAGAGTGAATGGTTGGTGGTGGTCGGAGGGGCCGATGGCGCAGACTGGCAGCCTCGCCTCCGTCAGTCTACCCCAGGGCAGCTGTGGCTACAACAGAAGCTTACCACCACCTAGTTTGGAGTGAATGAATAATGCAATGTAAAGCGTCTTTCAGTGTCCAGAAAAGCGCTATAAAACCAATGCATTATTATTATTAACAGTCACTGAATTATCAATAATCTGACTTCTGGGATAGGTACTGCCTATTTGTTCAACAGCCAGAAGACAGTGGTTCGAATGATATTCTGTCAAATATACAGATATCGGTGTTGTGAATAGATAAAGAGCTCTGTCTATCTAAGCTGCGGTTTCCCTTCATACACATCTGATCTCATGAAGGGAAGACGGAGATCTAAAAGTTTTCTTTTCTTATTGATCAAGTTTTCCTTTCTGTCTTCATCAAACTCAAGGTCATGTAAGCCCCCCCCCCCCCCCCCCCCCCCCCCCCCCCCCCCCCCCCCCGCCAGCTGGGACATTGTTTCAGTATCATTCAAAAGTCTCTCGATGCAGTGAAGTAGGCAGAAATGATCTTTTTCCCCTCTATCATATCCACACATTAGCCCTGACTTTTACCCAAATATGATTTTGTCTGAAAACCACATCTTAATCCTCAAATTCTTCTCCGTTAAGGTTTTTCGGACTGTGCACGTGCAGCACGCTCTCAGTTTGGGGCCCCATTAGGACAGATGTATGCACGCTGTGCTGCCATCCTGCCACCCTGTGTTGTTTACCCAGTCTAATGCGTCTACACTGTGTGTGAGGCTGAGTGTGTGTGTGTGTGTGTGTGTGTGTGTGTGTGTGTGTGTGTGTGTGTGTGTGTGTGTGTGTGTGTGTGTGTGTGTGTGATGGAGGCCCAGGCCTGCCCTGCCCAGTGAATTGTGCTGAGGCTGACAGTTTGGTCCTGTATGGGTGGGGGAGTGGCTGGCTGGCTGGCTGGGTGATCGGGGGTCCCGCAGTCAGCCCTCAGATTCTACACGGGGCTGGGAAAGTCAGGGACGACGGGCCTTCAGGGTGGAGAGGTCGCTCGGAGCTCCGGCGCTCCTCCAGGGAATGATCGGCTGGTGTGAACACGGCGAGGGTGAAAATCCAGAGTGATGCCTTCAGTGTTTACAGTCCGGTCCCAGTGGCTAATTCTGTCTCCTCTCTGCTTCTCCTCCCCTCAGTCATAACCAGAGGGCCACGGCGTTCTGTCATCCTGTCACCGGACAGATCTCCCCGGAGAACGTGGACTTCATCCTGCACGACCAGTGAGTGTTTCCGCTTTCCGAACACGCAGCCGCGCAAGCGTCGAAATGAGAGAAACATTATTTTATATGACATACTTTGGGAAAACATTTTCGAGTCAACACTCAAATTGGCTCGGATGTTTTTTTTTCTCCTGTTTGTAATTTCAGTGGCGGGCCGAGAGCCTCCCTGTGAGCGGCCTGCTTTATCACTTTCTTCAAAATGATGAAATGACTCTGAAAGTGAGGACAATCCAAAAGGGTTTAAAGAAAACTCCTCTTGCTTTCTTGGAGTCTAATATGTAGCTGTGTTAGTGTTCTTCACAGCTGGCTGACCTTCCGCTTGACAGTGACTTTCAAACTACCTCAGCCCAGCGTCAGACTCTTCAGGTGTATTGTTTTTTTATTTTTTGAGTTAAGCAGGGTATACTTTTCGAGTGGGTAGGTGGCAAAGACGGCATTATTTTTGTCTTCGTTCTAGCTGTTTGTTTCATTTCACTGGGGAGTTTTTTTTTTTTTCAAGTAAAGGAATGAAAGAGAGAAAGCGGTAGCGTGTGCGTCAAGGACGTACGTAGCTTTAGGAGTGTTCTCTCTGTCTGCTGCTGATATTGCAGGAATTATTATTTATCATGATTACTGCTCTCAGGTGGAGTTTTTCAGGCTTTTTCTTTTTCTTTGTTTTTGAAATATAGACAATGTCTCATGTCTTAACTCTACTAAGAACTAAGGTTTAATGAAATTAGTGTGAATGTCGTTTGTGTTAATCGGTCATTATTGCTGTTGCAATAAGCACCTCTGTCTGTGTTTCCACTAAGATAATCACCTCTAAATACCCGTATTCCACTGCTCAGGACACCGATGTTTACTTTTATTCGACTCTCAGCGATGCTCCATCACTCTAATAGACCTGATGAGTGCAGGTCTCCCAGGAATAAACAAGACAAAGTGCTTACTCACAGCTCTTTAGGAAGCAGCCTGCATTGCTCTCTTAAGTGCTTCGTTTGGGCAAACTTTCCCTGCCGGCGACTCAACCCGACACCCAACTTTCCCCACGGCGGAGGAAACCCGCCTCGTCTCGGTTACAACACACAGGATGTGCTTTCATTCTGTCCCCGTTTGTAATGTGGGACAATTAGACACGTGAAATCAGGACGAACACACGCTCTGCCTTGAAGTGATCCAAACTCACTGCTCTGCTCTCTGAAGGAGAGAAGCGTGGAGCAGTGTGTTGCTTCACTTGGAGAGCCTTCAGGGAAATCGAGCTCATACCTTCATCAGTCCGGGGAGAGATTCAACTCCATATCTTGCTCCTGGCAATTTTCTCTGAACCAAGTTGGGTTTCAGTGAAATACAACTCCGACCGTACATTTGTTAGACAGTGTTCCCATGCCTTCTTCTTCTTCTTCTTCTTCTTTTTTTTTTTTCTATTTCAGTCCACTGCCAGGCAGCAGCTCTGTGCGCTTTGCTTCGTCCTCTGTTGCTCTCAGCTGCTCGCATCCACCTTCACCACACACCCCTGGGAGGCGGAGCTTCAGTTTAAATGCCAGCTCGCAGGAAACGCATCGTGAAAGAATTCAAATAAAGCTTACGTCTGAAATAATTGTTACTATTCAGTTTGTGAATGTCATCAGGAATGAGCGGGGGTCAGAAACAGATGGCAGAGTGTCTCAGTCCAAGGCTGGAAAGCTTACCCATCACCATGAAAATCCTTTCACAGTGACTTTTTAAACCGATGCGTCTTCGGTAGACACCAGCCTGTCGCTGATGTCTTCAAGTCACACACAAACACTGGATAATTAGCTCCACAGGGACTGCTTTTGGGACCCCTAATATTCATGTCCGTTTTTATTGGACTCTACCAAGTTTTTATGAGCTTCCAGGCAGAATGCCTAAGTAATTAAAAACAAAATGCTTTTTTTATGTGCAAAGTTTCCTGCTTCAAATTCTCTTTTCTTGGATTATTCAGCCTTCACTCAAGTTTTCTGCCTCCAACAGACAAAGCATGTGCAGCTCTGCGATGCCGCTAACTGCACACTTCCTTTGAGGTGACTTTGTGAATGATACACGCTACAGACTGACATCTATGTCACAAAGACCATATTCCTTATTCAAAGGTTGATTTTCCTTCAAAGCTTTCATTAGATGCAGCTGAGGATTATTTTCCTTCAGACCATCATCCACTGAAGAGCAAATAATCAAGCTGTTGTGTCTCATGGAGGAGCACATTGTAATGGAACGATGGTTCACTGCAAAGGCACAATTTCAATTAATCTTTCATTTCTCTCCCCGTTTCCCCTGTTTTGTCACCATATCTCCTGTACTTTCAGTTCCTGTCTGGATCATTCAATCACTTTCTGACACGTTTCTTTCTCACCGTTCTTTAGTTTTCTGCCGCGGCTCTTTCATACTCTCCTTTCTTTCTCCTTCCATCTTTTCAATACAATTGTGAAGCCTTGAAGTTGTCAGACCATTAAAATGCTGTTTTAATTAAGGTATCTGTGGTTCATTATGTAATATTCACGCAACAAAAGATTGGTTTTCTTGGCAACTTTCTTTCCAGTGCTGTGCTGGAGCTTGTGACTTGTCAGATTCAACAAAAACCCTGAAGATAACTGAATAAATGCATGTTCTTGGACTGTGAGAGGAAACCACAGCAGAGGGATTAAACCTGTACACACTCACACGAAAACTCCTCAAGCGAGAGCGCTAACCACTGGGTCTCCGTGACCAAATGTAAACCGAGTCAGTTTGCGACATGATGCAGCAGCATCAGAAACACAGTGGATGAAATGTCAGCGGCGTGAGATGACTTCCATGTGGAAAGTTCAAAAATGAAAGTCGAGTAACATTCAAAGTACGTGACAACAGACGCGATGATTTAAAGCAAGAAGCGAGCGCTGTGCAGACTCCTGGAGCTCCGAGGCGGGCCTCATGTCACTGCTCCGCCGCGCTGGATCTAAGGAAAGATTAGATAAAGTGTTTCCTCTCCTGCACAATGCAAAAGTGTGTTTAAAATGCTCTCATGGTGTTTCTAGACATCCCGTTAGTTTGTTATCCTGAATGCAGTCGTACCCATCATTCCCTCTAAGTAACGGTGAAGGAGTGTGGCCGGTGGTGGGGATCTGGCCACACACACTCTCCTCCTCGCTTCAGCGTCGTTCTCCTCCCTAATGTGCTTTTTTTTCTGTCTCATTAGTTTTCCTTCCACCCCTGTTCTGTACCTCTGCGTGGCTTTGTTTCCTCCTCACCTCTCCTTCCCCTTCTCTTTCACACATTCACGCTCGCCATCTCTTTCTGCATCTCTTTTGCTTTTCTGTTCCCCGCGCCGGGTGACAAAGACCCAGGTAACACGTTTCCCCGCTCTGTTCTGATGCTTCAGTCTTATTAGCAGCTGCGTGGGCGTGAAGCGGACCACACACACGCACACACACACACACACACAGATGCGCACACACTGTCAAAATCAATGATCCATTTTACACAGATTTCTGACAGAAAGTGAAAGTGAATGTCCACTTAAGCAGAGAGTCGTTTAGGTGGTTTTTGTTTTTTTTTTTGCGGTTGTGTGCCTTATTCTGTCCATGTAATGATGTTTTCACTGTGAATGTGTGAGGTAAAGTTGAGTGCCATCAACTGAAGGACCACTCTCATGACGACTATAATGAAAGTCCTTGAAGGTCACACATGAATGCTGTCTGAGGAGGTTTCCTTAAGGCACACGGAGAATCGCCCGATTGTCAAAGATCTCCATTTATCACAGTCAATCTGCTTACTGATCGTTTCTCCGGCTTGGGTTTAAAAGCAGAAGGTGATAAATGAGGATGATGCAGGTCAACAACCGAGCAGCTCAGTTCACCAGTCTGAGTCAGAATTATGTTTTATCAGTGTCGTTCACGAGCTTCAGTGCGGTCAGAGAGGGGTTTTCAACAAGTTGGGTTTTCAGTGGCTTCTGAGCACCGTTGTTGTGTAAACAGACGAAACTTTTCCGTTTCCAAAGACCCGGAATCGTGTTCTTGGATTCAGGTAGTCTGTCCAACGGCCTGGGAAATCTGTGGACTCCACACAGAAAGGCTGTGGATGTTCTCACCGACAGCTGAACCAAAGTGCGGCCTGTTGATATAAAGTTCTTCTTTCAGAAGAAAAACAAACATTGGAGATTGTTTCTATTGTGTCTAGAGCTTGTTTCTGTGGAGGTTTTTCCTCAATGCATGTTTTGATAATTGGAAGATGTGAGTTGGTCGCGGACGAGGCCGCTGCAAATGTCATGGTGGCATTGTGATGAAACTATGGCAACGGGCTGCGGTGGGAGACTGGGCTCACACACTGCGAGACCTTCAGCCGGTCCGTGGCGGGGGTCTGCAGCCTGCGGCTCAGGAGACACATCTGGCTCTGTGTCCATTCAGAGCAGCTTCCTGAAGCTCTCCTCAAACCAGGTTTAGATAAAGGTTGCTTTTTTTTTTTTTTTTTTTTTTTTTTTAAGCCTGCATATCAAAAGAACTTGTATCTCCAAAACTTAAAATAACTGAAATGGCTTATATAGCTACAAACTGGAAAAAAAGGTGGGAAAGCTAATACATCTAAACAGCCAAAATGTCCAGAAGACTCAAAACGAGTTTAAGAGCTAATTCAGAAATACTAAAAATGTTTCAGAGTCAAAATGGCTTCAACAGCTGAAATAAAATCACTGAAATTCCCCAAAACTGCAAAAACAATGAAACAGATGAAGCTCAAAGGTCAAAGGCCAAAACAAAGAAATGGCAATCATGGCTCAAGTAGCTAAAAGACTAAATCCATGAAAATAACTAAAACATGGAAAAATGTTCAGAACTGTCGTTCTGAACAGTTTATAAGCTCTGTTAGCTCATATGAAAGGCTCGATAAGTTTTGCGACTCCAGATGAATTTTATTTGGTGGATCGTTGAAAACAAAACATTTGTTTTCGTCATAAAGGATGCAGATGTCTGGTCCATGGTCAAGCTGCCGCCGTTCAATTCCTAGACAGGCCCAAAGGAACTGTGTGCAGAGGAAGGGGAACTTGGTTTGTGTGTCGACGGGTCGGTCGTACACATTTGAGCTCCTCACTTAAACAGTTGGATGCGTCCTGGATATATCAGATCTTTGCTCTTTCAGCCTCTAATTGCAGCTTTTGATCAGTCCGATATGATTTTGATGTCTGAGGGCACTTCTTTCAAACACAGCATATTAATAACAATCACCGCTCAGTTCATTGACTTTTTGTTATTGGTGTCAGACTTGAGCTTATTATGTCTTTAATTGCCCCCCACACAACATAAATCTAAGTCCTCATCTCCGCACCGTTCCATTTCTTATCCTCCATAATTATGTTGGTATGTGGGTTGTTTGGTAGCAGATGCTCATGAAAGTCCTCCCGTCTAATGACGGCGTACCATTCCAAACAGGCTAATTACCATTAGAGTGTATTGGAAACAGATTATCGAGCCTACCTTCTGTTGTGTGTGAGCCCTCATTATCCTATTGTCACTTCACAACTGGAAGCGCAGCGAGAGGAGCCATTCTGACTCCCACCGCCGTCCGAGAGAGCCGCCGTGCTGACGAAAGCCACAAGCACGGCTCTGAGAATTTATTTCCATTCCAGCGAGCCTCTCCGGTCTCAGTGGAGCTAACCTTTAGGTCTCTGCCGCCCCGCCGATGCCTCACGCCGGCGCACCGGCAGCAGATTTCACCGGAGCTCGTCTTCCTCTGTACGTTCGTCACCCTCGGCTCTGCCTGCGCCGGCCAGACTCCGTCTTTCATAAACGCAGGAGTTTGATGTCAGCGTCAGCTTTGATGAAGGCATAGGCTCACAGGCCATCAAAGCAGAGCTGCAGCCCCGTCTGGGAGCGTCGGTAGCATACTGTGTGTGTGTGTGTGTGTGTGCGCAGAGGTGGGCGCCAGCAAGCCCAGGCACTGGGGGTTATCGTGGATTAAAGTGGCTAAAGTGCCAGGACTTTACAGCTTCTAGGAGTCCCTTATCAGCTCTCGATTTGGCAGCTGGAGACGGGATCAAGTCGTGGTGCTGCGGCCGTCTGGGTCTCGCTGTGTGAAGTGTGTCTCGGTCGCCTGGCTGTCTGTCTTCACGTCAGCCGCTCTGCGGGGTCGGGCCGTGTCGAAGAAATGCTCGTTTTAGTCTTTTTGCTTTTGTTTATTGTTAAAGCTCCTGTTTTGTATCGATTTCAAGGCCAGTTTCAGGTCACTGCAGACCTCTGATTTGATTTACAGCGACTTGCTTGTCGCTGAATATTAAAGCGCCTTTTAAATGCTTCTTTTATTGCACAAACAGTTTTAATGAAAGGGAGAATTGATGGCAGGCTAAACAGAAATCTTCCCCTCTGCAGATGGCGATGGACCAAATTCCTGGCTGCCACTTGGCGAGCCTTTCCATTTATCACATTTCCTTTCTGCTAACTCTTCCCCTATTATTATGTTTTCTCAGCGTCTGTCTGAGGCCTCCTGAGGCTTCTTCCTCTCCTCTCCCTCCCTCCTCATACATGAGTTCTTCTGTTGTCCACCCTCCCCCTGTGAATGGATATTGGACATGGAGACTTCAGCGAAGCCACGCCGGCCAAGTGTTGAACACACACGCCGGTGCTGCTGCGGCGTTTCAGTGTTTCCATAGCAGCAGCGATCGGTCGAAACGGGGATATAGTCAGAGATGAAATGTGATGGAAAACAGTATCTCTCCTCAGAGCTCAGCGAGGGGGCCTCTCTCCTCCCCAACACTACAGGTGCAGCTGAATATCAGAAAGAAAACGTGAAAAACTTAGTTGTATTTGATGGGACATTTAATCAAAGCGCGCGGTTTGTGTGTACCCCTGGAATTCATCATTTACGCTGCACGTCTTGATTCGCTGGCTGAATCTGATTTTTAACCATGCGGTTACACTCATATTGCCAAGTGACCCATATCTGTTTCATCTGATTACATTTGCCTACAACATCAGAAACATTGTGCGTTTTTACCGTACACAGTAAAACATACAAACTTCAGGCTGTTTCTGAACCAAGCTGTGATTGTGCCTGAGACGTTCTCCAAGCACTGCCAGGATTTTTGTTATTAAATAAGAGCAGTAATCCCTGTAAAAGTTGCATATTTACAAACGGGCTTCCTTATTTAACCACAGCGGAGTTAAATTTCTGGGGAGTGTAAATATTTCCAGTGTCAGCGTGGAGGGAAACTTGCAGATGTATTAGTTTACATATGTCAAACTTGAAAGTTAGAAATGGAAATTTGACTCATGTCGCAGCATCTGCAGTAACAGTAAATAACAATTTCAATGTGACTGCTGATCAACGTAAAGAAACCTCCCAATTTTCCTGTCCTGCAGTGTGGTAACCTTTTTTTTTAAGGGTATTTATTCCAAATAACTGCAATTGAGGTCTATATTGATTCTTCTATGGAAAGTGAAGTTGTTTGTTTTCTTGCAACTTGGCAGGAGGAAGTTACTTCATTCCAAAGGACAAGAAAGCACATCAGTAACTTTGTGATGCTGGAAATATGAACGATTCAGTCATTATAGAGGGACTGTACATCTAGAATATTTGTAGAATTCCCTTGGTTTAAATCTGGAGTTTCCTTTTTCATCCAGCTGTATTTATGGTAGCAGAGCTGAATGAGCATTAATGCATACTGATGATTGCACTGAGTCCTCTGTGGGATGTAAAATAGATGCACTGCGTTGCGATTAACATTATGACTCAAGTCTTTAAAACATTCAGTGCTAACGGCTAAATTAAGAGCAGCACAAATGAACAGACATTTCTACACTGATGTTTCTCTGGAAATATGAAAATCTACTTTAATAAATGTCCCTCTGACATGATTTTACATCAGCTGTAACGTACATAAAAAAAAAACTTTTCAAACTTTGAAAAGGTATGTGTTTAGTTTTAAACCAAGTGTAAAAAATAAAAAACAAAAGCTTGCTGTTGAGCACAAGTCAATTTATCCCCATCAGCATCAGAGGAGAAGATCCCACTGATCCGTTCAGACAGACGCGTCAGGAAATCCGCATTTAACGTGCAAGCTGGGAATCCGGTGGGCGAACGTCTCTTATCAGGAACGCCGGCTGTCCTCAAACAGGCTTGATGTTCTTTTTCCACTGTTCCTCATGTAAAACTCTTTGGGGGAATTTGGAGTTTAACGACGTAGCGGCGCTGAAATAATGATCTCTGCTGTTTGTTTGGAGAGTGAATGAGGCGGTGGCATTTTTTTTCCCCCCCTTCACACGTAATTTATTGTAACATTTCTGAGAGCTTTAGTCTCCAGAAAACCCGCTGAAGGATGGGAATCTGACTGTATTTAAATGTCAGCTGTGTGGGCTGCCGGAGCTGTTGATTTTCAACATATTTAGTTTCCTGCTGTGTGAGTGTTTTTGTGTGGCCGGCGCTGTGGGAGTGTGAAGTGCGTTAAGTGACTTTTTCCCCTCTTTTTCGTTTTCTTGTGAGCGGTGTCATTAAGATACAGGAAATGTCTCGTGCTAAAATGTCAGAATCTTTATAACAATTCTTTTTTTTTTTTTCCCCCGCTATGCAATTAAATCTACACGGCTTCTCTGTTCATTTCATTCTTTTTCTCTCAGTTTTTCTAAGTGGGGTCAAACTGCGTGTCTGATGAGCGGATAATAAAAGCCCTGCAGCCCATCGTGGAGGTTCACTGCTGACTTGTGGCTCGTATTGCAGAGTGAGATTAATATGCATCACTCCATGATATGTTGGTTCCTGGGAGAGTCTGTGAATGAGGGGTGCATGATATGAGCACATGGGTATCTGCTGATAAACTTGGGTCACTTCCTGGTTCTGGTCCATGTAACACTTGGGTACCTTCGGTGGTGTCTCCAACGTCTTAGACAAGAAGTGTGAAAACAAGCATCTCTGCTTTTTAACAGTGTGAAAGAGATGCTCATTTTCATACAGAAAAATCAGCCTCTCTTCATGGAATTGAAGGATTGTCCTTTTTTTTTTTAATCTTGGAATTCTTGAAAGGAAGTTGTACTCTGGACTCTTATTGAGTTTATTTGCCCATCATCAGCATGTCGGTCTCTGGGTCTAGCTCAACGTAACTATATCCGATATCCTGCATCTCTGTTTTGATTGTTTCCATCTCTTTTTCTGATGTTCATGATTATATCACGTGTTTCCATCAAAGCCATGAATCTGCATTCACTGGAAGATTCCCCCGAACACCGAGTGCCTGTTTGACTCATCATTAGAGATGTCTGCTAACATGTCCGAGTATTTCTTTTGATGATAGCTTTGTGAGGAGGAGCTTTACACTCTATTTTCAGGCTTTCGGCTTTTGAAGTTACTTCAAAGAATAGTTTTTGGGTTGGGTCGTTAGTTGCTGCTCCCTCGCATCCCGGCTCTGCATCTGTTTAAATATCCAGAAGTCAGGAACGCCACTGTGACTTTATCACATTGTGACCAGGACTCAGAAGATGTTTGTTTTCGAGATGGATTGAAGTGAAAACAAGAGGAGAGGCCACCTGGTGTCTATTTCCAACACAGGTCAGGATCCAAGAGCAGACGCAACACAAAGGAAGCTAATTTAAAAGATGAGATGTGAGGAGCTGACAGGAGGCTCTCAGGACAACACCGCAGTGTTTTCAGAATTATAAATCTCTCGCAGCTCCAACTTGCCGTCGTCCTCCTGAGGAGGAACACTTCAACTTGAAAGCAATGACTCCTGCTTCACTGCTCGCATTCAGTCTCCGCCAAGCAGAGGAGGCGTCCAAGCTCCCAGACTTCATTCACAGCCACTGATGTGCATGATTGCTTTATTTTTATTATGCCTTTCTCTTCTTACATCTTTAATTGTGCTGCCTTTCATTGTGCCGTCGATTCATATTCACCGTAACGACTGACACCGCACAATGTCTGATGTGCAAATTTAGTATTAATATGTGGTCCAACGTGTGTGGTTTGTTTTCATAACCTGAAGAAGCGCCTTCGATCAAAGCGCTGCGCACTGAGCGACTCTTCACTGCTTAACAGAAAGCTAATGAACTGTTGCTGGAAAAAAAAAATGCTGCTCCAGGTCTGGATCATTCTGGTGTGGGCTCAGGAAAATATAGATCCTGATTCAGATCTTTTCAGACCTAGAACTAGAAAATCCAGACCCTGATCTCAGGTTTTGCGCTGCCATAAATCAATCGTGACATGAACTCTTTCTCGTCCATTTTCTTATTAAAAGCAGTGCTTGGATCGTCTCACACAGACTCTGAACTGATTTAAAGGAGTGTGACAGAGTCTCTTCAGGTTCATCTTTTCCTCACATAGTTCAGTCAGAGAGCTGTCGTCACTACAGAAGACTCAATGATTTCCCTTCTAGTTTCTTTACTCTTTGTGGCAGGTGTTTCTCTCTCTCTCTCTCTCTCTCTCTCGTCCTTCTGTTTCGCAGCCCCTCTTTATTTTACCACCAGTCTCTCTTGTTTTCAATCCACCTTTATCTCCCCGTTGGCCGTGAAGAGGTAAACAGAATACCAGCGTGACCTCGTCTTCTCAAAAGCCTTTCAAGTGAATAAGTAGCCAGTGTGGCCCTGGACCTGCGGGAGCCGTGCCACGTATCGATTAATTCACAGAAAAGAGAGGTCGACACCTTGTCGCTGCAGGCTGAGGTTCGGTAGCGCCTCCCTCTGATCGCCGCCCTCTTCTTCTTCAAGGAAGCTGAACTCCTGCAGAACATCGGGTTGCAGACGTCGGGCAGAATTAGTTTTAGGCAGGTAGGAGAAATGCGCAGGGAAATAGTGGCCTCATTTTGCCTTTGTTGTAAATAAAAGCTTTTTTTTTCTTTTTAATCAACAAATGACAAACTCTGTTTTCTTTGTTTCATAGCTTTTTTTATTCTCTCTGCAGATCTTTGCCTCAGCAAAAGGGTCAGAAACACTCTTTTATGCCCCAGGAGGTTTTTCTTTCTGAACACTGACATATCAAAAGGCTGAATAAATTGCAAATATTTGACAAAAAGCTGCACTTAAGTCTTTGTCTTGATCAGGAAATTACAGCGTGACAAAGAAAGCCCGTTGAAAATATAAAAATTTAGCTTTTATTGCACTTGAGCCAAGTTTGTGTTCACGTTCTTATCACTGGAGAACTGAGATTATGTCCAATTTAAGCTTTCAATTAAAGAACAATGACTTCCCCCAATACCAGAGTTATTTAAAAAAAAAAAAATCACTCCGATTCAAGATTTGGAATTCATTATTTTTTACTCTCTCTTTGAAGAAAATGCATCGAACTGGCATGTTTGAGTTCTTGACCTGAAAAAGTTTGCATGAAATTCTCTTGACGGCCAAATGAGAGCTAATGTCTATCTGGCTCTTTCAAGCCTCCCACACCACAGCGAACGGATTGAAAGCAAGCATCTGCAGATGGGAGCTGCTGATGTACTGAGTGTGCCGGAGTGACGGAGGGCACAGCGGAGAGTGCCGCCATCTGAATCACAGAGGATGGAGACAAAAACTGAAGACTCACGCATCTCCGAGTTGTCTCACTAATTTTTTTTTTTCCCCGTGACGGGAAACCTCTTTGACATGCAAATGTGTGTAGAGGTTTAAAGTTTGTGGTTTATTTAGAGAGTGTGTGTCAGAGAGAAATGTGGGACTCGGTAATTATCTTGGATGAAGGGATACATTACACTCTGTGTCGGTGTCGGGCCGTCGACAGTTAAAGGGAAAAAGAAGAGTCTCATCTGTCTGGCTGATGCTGGGACGGCAGCAATAAGGGAGCCGTCTTCATGCAAAAGCGGACTCAGACTGCAGACGGCTGAGTCGCATTTCATCAAGACTCAACTTCAACTGGTCGTTTCTCGACCGGATTTCTCACATTGGAGCCTCTTGTGGGCCGTTTCCCGGCCCACGGGCCTCATGCTTGACTCCGCCCGTCTATATAAAGCGATATAAAAAGATGGATGGACGTATTGTGGTTCAGGCTGTGCCTGTTCTGAGAGGAAAACAGATTTTTTCTGGAGTTGAAATATAATCTGGGAACTCAGCAAAGGTGTCTGCAACTTTCCGTTAGTTTACCCAAAAAAAATGTATTTCGTAGTGTTTCGCACTTGCCAGAACACACTGCACCTTCGGTGATGTACAATGAAGATAGAATTACTAAAACCGTGTAGAGTTGAAGAAAACAAAAACAACAACAACAAAAAAAAAAAAACCCTTTTGGATTAACGATTGGCACTGAGCTGCGTTTGAAGCTGTGCAGCTGTATAATGAATGGAGACCTCAAGCTGTACTTGTATCCTTAGCAACTGAAAATCATCCACAACTTGCAGCCCGTCTGAAAAATAAATAAGAACATCATATCCAGTACTTTGGCTCTGTTTGAAATTTGCAGCATAACAGAGGAAAATTACCAGGGGGGCAAAAAAAAAAAAAAAAAGAAGAGCTGATGATATTTTATTAACAGCTCTTGTCTGCAGCCGTGGCTTCATGAAGTCTGGTAAATTTTACTCTGAGCTTTCTAAATAAATGAATATACCACTGGGAGAAGCTCAAGCGGCTGGAGCCTGAACTGTCTCTGCTTCTTTCATTGTTAGCGGTGTCCTTCACTCAGAGAAATGACTCATTAAACCTCTTACTGCATATTTAAAGAAGCCGAAGTCGCTTTGTGGAAACGGGCTCAAACACGGAGTCGTGCAGAAACTCGGCTGTTCGCGGTTCTTTTCTCCGTGGCCGATGCAGCTCTGTTTGTACGGCCGTGTCTGACTTCAACCTGCTTCCGGTGTCGTCTGTACGGAGACAGATTCAGCACGTTTTTAAAAAGTTTGTTTTAGACATTTGACTCCAGTCTTTACATCACATTTGGATAAAAGTTGTAAAAACATCTCGGTCTGCAGTATTCTGTGTTTTCTTTCCGGCGTGCATCTCGTCTTAGGTCTATTTTATCTGCCCCGTGCTGTGAAACTCCGTGTAAGGCAGTAGATCTTTGCCAGCCTGAGGGGACAAAAGAATAAAATAAAGGTTTTGTGGGTGCCCCGGAGCACCCGGTGGAAGGATTTTCATTCACTGCCCTTCGAGGTGTGACTGCAGGCAGAGAATTGAAGACTTCCTGTCTCGGGGTCATTCAACTCTCGGCTTCACTCAGTAAATCTGGCGTCCTCACAGCATTATATGTGTCCCCCCCCTTTGAATTAAACACAAACTCAGACACTAATAAATTGGAATACAATGTGTCAGATGTCAATAGAGCACCTCGTGTGTGTTCTACTCATTTTAAAATCACAAGTCGCTGCTTCAAACTTCAACTTCTTAAGATGTCAGACTGACATTGTGGCCGTGTGAAAGATTGGGGAAACTGGAACCAAACCAAACTTCCCTTCATTCTCCTCTGATACGTGACTTTGCTGTAAAGGTCACAGTGGCTGAAGTGAACCCCGCCCTGTGTGGTGTCGCTCTGAGCCCCACTGCTGAACAACAGCAGCAGAGAGCGGCTCTCTGAGTGAGACGTCCTGCTTCATGTCTGAGGAGCAGCAAGCAGGGAAAAGTCAAAGAAGGTCAAGACTAAACTCACTCTGCAGGATTTCCCCCCAGCTCCCAAAAAGACCAAACCTCGAAACTGCTCCTTATATTAACTCTGCTGTGTATGTGTGTGTGTTTGTGTGTGTCTGTAGGCCACAGGGCGCTCGCATGATGTCCAAACCGTTGGGTGAGCAGCTCTCCAGCACCACTGTCAGCGAAGCCTCCACTGCCATCACCTCCTCCACTGTGGACACCACTTCTGCCTCCAAGGTTGGATTTCCCTTTTTCATTAAGAGAAGTTGTCTAATTGATGTTGGAAGGTCAAAACGCAGCGAGATCAGGGGATGTCAGTAGCTTTACCTTCTCAGAATCTGTTGAAACTTTGTAGGAATGCTCTTTGGCATCTGAAAGTAACATCTGCCATTTTTTTTTTTTTTGTGAAAACATTCTTTTACTCATATTCTTATAGATTTCTTTTGTCAAAAAATGACAATTTCATTGTGCTAATTTTCATTATTGAATGTAAGTTTTAAAATGTTTTCTCTTCTTGCGCTCCACTCTGGATGCAGTCAGACCTGCAGTACCTTGACCAGCCACTAGGGGAGAATTGATAACAAAGCTTACAATGCAAATTAGCATAAAACAAACAAAACAAGACAACATAAAGAGTTAAAATGGGAGTTTTTAGGATAAAACATGAAGGAAGATTCTGTATTTTGTCAAGTTACTAAACGGTTAGTTAGAGAACTTTCTCTTACTGAACACCAGATCACCACATCAACAAACGCACTGAGGTCGTCCTCGTCGCTGGCTCTCTGTGCTGACCTTTAGGCAGGTGACCTGTACAGAGCCCTGATTGATTAGGACCCATTATGCTGCTGACGGCGGCGTGTTTATTACTGTCCCCGCTGTACGGTATTCTCAACACTCGGCTGTGGATGTGCACTATTTAAATCGTGAGGAGCGTTTTCGCATTCAAGACCTCGATGCTGAATTTCTGCAGCACATCCCACACGAATATTCATATCTGTGATAGGCGCCATAAAACAGGGCGTAATTATGCATGTTGCAGAGCCTTCACTTCTCTTTCCGCTCCCTCTGTTTGACCTTCAAGCTGTCATTGGCTCAGGCGTTTTCCTGCCAAAAGTCTGCTCGAGCAGCTCGGCACGGGAAAGCCTGATGAATTTCAATATGAGGTCCCGAATACCAATCTCCTGTCGGCTGCTCGCTGTGGTTCCAGGCAACATAAAGATGTCGCCGCTGCTTTTTTTTCCCCCTCCATATTTCTGTCTCTCTCCCACTCACTTGCACACCTGCGCGCACACTGCGCCACCGCGGCGTGAAACCCCGTCCTGCCCCATCAACAGGTGAGGCGGGGCCCAGACGGAGCGTGTGCCGTCGGGTGCGTGGCGGGGATGACAGGGTATCCATCACGACGCCTCTGCGCTCCCTCTCCCCGGCCCGCAGCCCTCCCAGGTGCCGGGGCTCATCACCTCCTGCCATCAAACAGCAGGAAAATTGCGCAGAAAGCCAACTCTGACAAGAAGAGCTCCTGACAAAAAGCAGGGCGTCTCAGAGGAAGCATGAGTCACGCGGATCCCCCGCCTCCCATACCACAACACTGTCATGAAATGAATCACATTTTCAGTGAGTAACATCCATTCTGCTTCTGACGACACATCAGAAGGAGCACCGGGACACAAATCGTCTTATTCTCCCCACGAGTCATATCATAATTCCCCGATAAGCGTCTGTGTTGTGGTGGTGCAGTGTACATTACCAGCCTACACAGCTTCTCCGGGATTTATCATGGTTTCATTGTGGAGATGCTGCTGGGTCCCAGTTTCTGCTTTTTCAATTTAGTGTGCAAGATGACAGGTTTGGTCTGCCTGAAGCGAACCCTGGTGCCGGTGGAGGCGTGAGCGCTTCAAGTCATCAAGAGTCCTTCTGAAACACAGGTCTTGGTTTGCTGCAGATGTACAATTGTAATTTAAGTGGAGTGTGATCGAAGTCTAAATGCAGCACAGAGGGGACGGACTCCCTGCAGCTGTAACTGAGGCGCATGACGGAAGAGCTCCTGCAGCTGTTTGGACATCTCCGAGTTCTCAGCAGGGAAAAACCAACATGCGTTCTGTCTCACTGAGTTCAGCTGAAGCATTGTGGGAGCCGGTTGTGTCTTTAGTAGAGTACCTCCTGAATCCAAGTCTTCATGGGCAGCTGTAGGATATGTGAAAACACACCCTTTCTTTGTTTATGTTTGAGGAAAGTGTTGCGTTTACGCACACGTTTTGAAACAGAGTCCCAGGAGAATGTGGACTGGGAGTCAAACTGCTTCTGCCTCCGTCTACATGCAGACGGAGTCGCAGGGTTTTCTGAAAGTTCCACCTTTCAGTGACGCCGAACACCATTTTTGTGTAGACGGACATACAAAACACAAACAAATACAGTTTTCCGCTGCTTGTAGCAGCTGATCAGACTCTCAGTAACAGCCTGTCTATTCGTTCTGGAGTGTTGGTGCATCTCAGCTGGCGTGAAGGAGGCTCTACTGTTGTTTAATTACCGGCCCCTGTCAGATAGATGGTGTCTGTCTTGGGATTTGAAGCTGCAGCTTCCAGGCCTGAAAAAAAAGGCTTCTCCCGTCTCTCAGGTCGTGTAATCGCCTTCCGCTCGCATAACAAAACGCTGCTTTGACTCAAAGTCACTCACCTACAAGACAGAGTGCCACTGTGCTGCTGGGACCTCGGCTCCTCTCACAAAATTACCCCCGGCCTATAAATAGACCGCCGCATCTCATCTCGCACACAAACACACGCTACATGCAGAGACGTCCACGCCGTGTGTGTTTACAGACGAGGGACTCGGTGGTGACAGTCGCTCTGCGTCTTTGCGTCACGCTTGGCCGGCCAGCTTCCTGCTAATTAGCCCGTGTGTTTGCCATTTTCCTGCTGCGGAAGCCTCCCGGGGCTCCTGCCAGTCCACACACACCCTGACGGAGCCGTCACACCACATATTTGATCATAGCAGAGAGGGAGGTGGCTGTGAGTGTGAGTGTGTGTGTGTGTGTGTGTGTGTGTGTGTATGTGTGTGTGCGCGTGCGGCGCCTCGGGGAGCAGATTTCCTTCTGCGGCTTCACAATAGAGAGCGCTGTAATGAGATTTCATGAATATGTGCGGAGTTTATAAGTGTGAATGCCGGCGCATGCGGCAGGCAGACACAAACGCAGCAGTGATACAGGGATGTCACGGTTTGTTGACATGGTGGCGCCGGCGCCCATCTCTTTCTTGTGTGTGTAATGAGCGACAAATTGACATGAGCGTCTCAGATGTATATTTATACAGTTGGCAGGATTCCAGCTCATTTGGCTGGAACATTATGAATTACTACCAAAGTGTTAAACGCTGCTCGGCCTGTCAGGATGCTTGTTTTCTTTCTGTCATCTGTCAGAGTTGCTCCCCTTTGAATCCTGTCGTGTTCAGTAATTACTCTGAAGGCTCTGGTATCAGCACAGTTTAGCATTTCGCCATACTGTAATTACTTACACTAAGATCGTTGTTCTTTCAGAAGTTGCATATGTGGCTTCAGCACTTGAGTTTTGCATGAGCAGAGAAACATTGATTGTTTCAGGAGTCAGTGTAATGCGAAGTGTTCTTTCCTCTGCTACACACTCAGACATTTTTGTTGTTATTTTATTGACCCAACTGAGATCAAATTGTGCTTTATTGTACTGAAATGAATTTGACAATGAACGGGAAGACTCGCAGATGTGGCTCCTGAGATTTTTTTGAAATGACATTTTTCTCTGTGCCTGGTTCAGGTTCTCTTAGAGCAGCTCATTTGTGTTGTTTTGATAGGTCAAGTAAAGCCAGAGTTATGAGAAATAATAAATGCATTTTTCTTTTTTTCCCTTAACGTTGTTGCATTTGGGGAGAAATATATAATTAATGAATCAATAGAAATAATTATATAATCATAGTAATTAATAAAACTAATAGAAATATATTGTACTATTTGGATTTGGATTTGGATAAGTTTTTTAATCACTGAAACCTGAACTGAAATATTGTGGCTGTATTACAGGCGATTCTCGAGGTCACCTTAAAATGAGTGAGGCTGCAGATTCAGTGTTTCCCACTTGAACCTTTCAGACTATTTTTGGACGGAGTGTTTGTCCAGCGCAGTGCATTCGGCTCCCAGGTTTAGACACGAGCGCGGCGCTGCTGACAGTGAAGCATTCGCGGAGTTACCGCCTGGCTCCCTTTGATGGCCGCCGTTCAGGTCCAGTAGCCGGTGTTTCCAGGCAGGTGTGTGTCTGGCTGACCCGGAGGTCGCGGGCCCCCTGCCACCCCACTCCAAAGACGCTTTGTCAATGGCCGACAACCGTCACAGCTGCAGAGGCCATCAGCGGCTCGGAGAGCCACTGGAAAATTGTTCTCAAATAATGGCTGTAATTATGTAACAACTGGGGCAGAAAAGGAGAGGTGCCCGAGAGGAGATAATGGGTGGGGGTGAAGGTCCGTCCGCTGGTGTTGTAAGTAAGATTGAATGGTCTGATGAAGCACAGACAACCTATTTCCAAATATAGGCTCACAAAAGAGACGCCTCGCAGTTTGTCAAAGCTGATGCAACCACAGTTTCCTTGCAGGATTAGTTTTCTCTCTCAGAAGGTAAAAGATAACCTTCAGAGCTTTGACTCAGGTTCAAACCTGTCCCACTGGTTTAATCAGCTGATTATTGATTAGTAATAACACCTTTGTTTATGTGTTGCAGGGTTCGCGCTCCAGTGGGAAGGTGCACAGCTTCGGGAAGAGGGAGCAGTCCATCAAGAGGAACCCCAACGTCCCCGTGGTGGTGCGAGGATGGCTGTACAAACAGGTCAGGAGGCTCACGCACGTTCTGCCACATCTGGCCATAAACGTCCCGGTGCTGCCGCCGCCGACAGCTCATCCAGCTCTGCTCTCCTGGAACACACCTCGCCAGTGAAGTCTGCTGCTTTACAATTCACTGTCATTACTGGATCATTTAATACAAACAGCCTCGGGCTGAACTCCAAACTAATCCGTGAAATGTTTTCAATGCAGTCACGAACACTGAGCCAGCTGAGTCACTTCCAGCCGCCCGTCGTCCTCCCTCAGCTTCAGGTTAAACCACCTGGTCTGAGTCCGGGTGTGTGCTCCTCTAAACACCGAGAGGAGAGAAAGTAAGGCCTTACTGCTGGAGGCGGAGGGATATCAAGCCTGTTCGCATCAGTACAGCCGCAGGTCTGCAGATCCAGACGCGATGTTGACTTGCTCTGCTGTGTGAGAGTGCTCACCACAGTTCACCATCAGTTATTTCAGCAGGAATGTCATGAGATGCTCTGAGTCACAGTGCAGAGTAGAAAAGACGTCTGCCTGACAACTGCTAACAAAATGTGAAAAAAGCCCGTTACTCTCTCTCTGATCTTACAGTTTCCATCTCACTCCCCCTCATACAAACATTCATGTCTATCTTCTTGGGATGTCCCAGTCCGATTTATAAAATTTATACTCTCTGATCTGTGATATTTAAAATCCTGATGTGTTTGTTGACCCATGATTAGGAGCTGGTTTGTGAGTTTTCCTCCCATCAAGTCACTGGATCCTTGAAGAAGCAGGTTCTGCAGCTTGAACTGATGAACCGTCCTGCTGCCTCGATGATTTGTTGCTCCTGTAACATTTCCTTCGGCGACCTGCTTTTATCATCTGTTGATTTATTTATCTTGGCAATAAGAAGCACCTGCTGTTAATCACAGACACACTTTTTTGTTTACGTGAAGTTGTACTTAAAATATCCCCGGTTGCTGGCGCCGTCCCATCGGAAGGCCTCTGAGCAAGACGAACAGCGAGTGACGCTTCTGCACAGCAATTACACTTTAATGGCCACCTGAAGAGGCTCACACACACACACACACACACACACACACACACACACACACACACACACACACACACACACACACACACACAGAAGTGTGCTTACAAGCTGCAGTTACATACAGGTTCATACATCTTCAGGCCAGGAGCGAGCGAGCGAGCGTGTCCCTCTGTTTGAGGTGGATTCATCTTTTCCTCTCCTCCTCTAAACGGTCGTATTTCCAGCCAGTGAGCGTGAGAAGACGGAGCGGCCGGCGAAGCGGCCGTGGCAGGCGGAGCACGTCTGACAACGAGGAAAAACGACGGCTCCTGGCCTCGCTCTCTGTTCCTGTTCAGCCTCTGTATCCGCTCCCGTCCAGCTCACTTTCCCTCTCATTTCCCCGCCGCCCCCTGCCGCCCCCACCTCGGCCTCTTCCTTCATCTTTCTCATTACCTCCCTCTCTCTTTCTATTTCAGTTCGCTCTCTCGTCCTTCTCGTTATCTCCTCCGGTTTGTGCTACTTTCCATCTCATTATTCATCTGTGCTTAACTTCAGGCCTCACACCTCTTTCTCCCTGCAGGACAGCTCTGGGATGCGTCTCTGGAAGAGGAAGTGGTTCGTCCTGGCTGATTTCTGTCTCTTCTACTACAAAGGTCAGCGTTTGTGTGATGAGATTCGGAGCTTCCATGAAGTGCAGCTTTAGTGTTTCCCTGTGTTCTTTTCATATTCAGCCAGTCAGACTGGAAGGAGAACAACAAACAGTAAAAGTCATAATGAGAACGCCGCCTTCTGTGACAGATGTTAGATTCCTACAGGTGTCTCACTGAAGTATTGACGGTCCCATTCCTCCACTTGTGTGAATATTTATACAGATGTTTCATAGCGCTGCTGCACAGTCCTCTTTCTTGAAGGCATTCCGTACATTTTCCTCTCTGCTTTTACATTTTTAAGTCTCATTTAAGCTCTGTGCGCAAACATGGATACATTTGGTAAAATTTGTTGGAAAAAAAAAAGTAAGGCATCAATAACAAGTCGTTCCATCCATTACAGTAGGCATCAGTTAGCTGACACACTATAGTCCCACACTGCCTAGCATGTAGTCTTATAGGCTAACTTAACTGCTGAGCTTATTTCACTGGGAAAGAAGAAAAAGGACACACACACACACACACACACACACACACTCCACAAGTCGAACAAGAAGAGAGCCTGAACGTTTGTATGAGCACACAACTAGAGCTGCTTCACTGCTGCCCTCTGAATGTCTTCATCTCCGATCTCTAAACCTGTTGGGACGCTCGACTCGTCGCTCACCTCCACACCAGGGTGAAATCAGTTCCGTCTCTCATTTGTTTTCTTCCTTCGCTTCGACTTTGCTCCTCTGAGCAGCTGATCCACTACAGCAACGTGTATCTCCTCCCTTCATCTTTTATTATTACAAACAGCCAAACGTTTTTTTTTTTTTTTCTGACATTATGACTTTATTAGTCTGAGTTTCTGTCGGGCCTGCAGAGCTTGTTTCTTTACAAATGAAAATGTGATCATATGGCAGCGATATTGTTGTCAGCAGGCGAGACTGACTTGAACAATCAGACACAGGTCTGATTAATCTGTGAGTTGATTCACAGAAAATCAATCAGCAGCATTTGGTTTCATCATCTTTCAAACAAAACAATCTCTACAATGGCTTATCAAATGATAAAGAGTGATTTTCCGTGTCGATCAGCAGCCTGATGTTTACAGAAAACGAGATGGTACATCCAGATTATCATCCACTGATTAGCGAGAATGAAAACGAAGCAACTGAATCTCTGGAATAACCTGAAGTTAAACTGATTAGATCCCCCGGCATCATTTATTAAGAACATGGGAGGAAGAATCTCTAAATTTGTGCATAAAAACTGGCAGCGCCCAGAAGAAAACTGTTATTTGTTATGTGAACACAGGCACAGCTGTGCGACACAACAGCCATTCCCTAATTCCATTTAAACCAACCGCGCAGTTATCTGGAAACTCTTTGCTCTGCGAACATCACTTATTTTCATTTTGAGAGCGTGGGGCAGCTGTTTGGACAACCCCGTGTCTGCCGGTAGCTGGGAACGGGGTTTGAGACGTATTTATACCGCCGGCCTTTCCTCGTAATGACTGTAAACAAGTCGTGGCCCCGCCGAGCTAATTAAAGCTGTGCCCGAACAGACAGCGCAGCCCCAAAACAGTTCAGGAAAGTGGAAAAGCACCTCGTCATCGCCCATTTAAACCAACACGGAGAGGAAATGAGGCTGCAAATGTCACATTCGGCGCACTGCATGTTTATTTATTTATTTATTTATTTATTTATTTATTTTTAAGCGCGGCTGAACATGTAGGTGATATTCAGGAGCATGTTTGCTCTTGTCGGCTCCGACTTGATGAAAACAAGCTCCGGTCCCGCTGATCCCCTTCAGATATGGAGGTTTAAAAACTGTTGCGTCGACACATTCGAGCAGCAGACGGAGACGGACTGAAACGCCGGTCTGAACTAGTTTCATGATCTGAACGCAGCCACAGACCGCTGCATCGTGGGAAACCAGTGGGTTCCGGCCCAGATCGGGCCTTTGTTTCCTTTCTTTTAAGTCCACAAAACTATTTCAGATTCTGAAATAAATTTGGTTTCACAGCTGATGAGTTGAGGAAAGTCATTTTACTCATTTTGACCCATGTGGCATTCATGATTACAAATATTACAGAAAAAATATAGATTGCACTTGTATTAAAGAGAGAGACGAGGTAGGGTCTTCTTATTAGTCTCATACAATTCTACCATTTGAGTGGTGAAGATCTGTCTGTAGACTTGATCTGAAATAAACCCGGCCTCTATATTAATCCCACAGGTGTCAAATTCCCTTCACCCTTCCTCACAGCATCGCTGTGGAGGTTATATTGCATCTTCCATCATAGCAGCTGTGCGGCATCCACTATGTCTGCGGTAAATTAAGCCTTTAACTGTTTTGAACTCCAGCGTAAATCTCAGTTTGAAGGATTTTAGGCGAGCAGTCAGCCAGACGCTGCGCTTACTCGGCCCGGCGGAGCAGGAAACAAGGAGCGGTGCGCCGGGGGGGTCCAACAGTCGCTCCACAAACAATCCACTAATGTCTTTAATCTCTCTCTCAAAGGGGTAAAAAGTCGAGCCGTTGATGTATATTGAAATTCAAAGCAGAGCTAACAGCTCTCGTGTATGGCAAGGTGAACTTGGTTGATGATGGAATTCCTAAATAATTTTAAAATCCAGCATTTTGATGTTAACGTGCAAATATATATTACCTTTTACACTTGTGACTGTTGACTTTATATTATTTTATAATGCAATTTTGTCCAAAAAAAAGTTCTGTAAAACAATCAGAATTAATCAGAATGATTAACAATCATTCGTTTGTCGTCTTTTTAACATGAGAAAACAGACTTAAGAAGAGAATATATATGCGCTCAATTCATGAATTAATGAATAACTAAACATTCATCCACATTAATGTCACCCTGCTGAGCTACACAGCTGCTGAGATAGACTAACTTGTTAACGGTGTTCATGTGGTATTTTAAGCTGGAAGTGCTTCAGTGAAAAGAGATCTACTTGGACAAACTGCCTGAAACGTGTTGCCAGAGACATTTCAGGGCTTTTCAGTCATTCCGCGCAGCAGATGGGTTAATTGCATTAAAGTTTTTAATCATGTTAATCATGATGATGATTAATCTATGTTAAAGCATCAGTTTTGACAGCCCGAATAAAAATGTGCATTTTAATTAAATTAAATTGATTAAATTCATAGTTTTTTTATCTTGATTTTTAGTGAAATATGACACGGGGGAGGGGAAATAAGTAGATACACACAACCACTGCACCTCTCTTAAAGCAAGTAGAGGCAGAATTTGTCACATATAAAACAAACAAATGACTGAAATTAGTTTAATCCAGAGGGGTAAAACAATGAGCGTCATTATGAAATGCAAACTCTCATGCAGATGCACGAACACAACCACGTCGAGACACTTCAAACCTTTCTGGGATCTCAAAACTTCACACACTCGGTGTGGGAAGTTGGCTTGCTGTTGATCTGCTTTCTCAAAGTCAGAAGTTCACTCCACTGTGTCCCTCATGAGTTCACTTTCTGCTCCTAGAAGTTTCCTGACTTTTTTCTTCCCACCACTATACGACGCAGTTTAAACACAGACCTGGCTGATAGATGGAGCTTCTCTCTCCCCAAACCCCAAACTAAATGCTATTAGGTGGGGAAAAAATAGAGCTTGTCCCGTTGTTGTGCTGTTTGTGTGTGATTTCAGTCCATTTGTCACACTCCGCTGCACTCGCTGTGTGTGTGTGTGTGTGTGTGTGTGAGTGATAAAACAGACCTCTCTGCTGTCTCGCCCACCATTTAGGGAATGTCTCCTCCAAAGGTCCTTGAATTATTTTTAACCAATTACCCCCGTAATCCACTACACCGCCTTATCACCTCTCTGCACATGCAAAAACACGCAGGCAGGTGCTGCACGCCAGCGTTTCCCTCCCATTACTGAGCTTTATGATGTGGTAATTGTTGAACACACACACACACACACACATACTACATACCATGCAAGCACTCGGCAAGTCTGTTTTTGGAATGAGATCCTGGACCCCGTGTCTGGTCGTCAGGTTAAAGAAGTAGTTCTGTCTACAAATAAGTCTGCAGGAAATTAATGTCAGTGGATGAAAAGCTGCCCGAGGGCAGAAAAACACCGACTACATCCGCAAGTGTGTGTGTGCTGGAGTGTGTGTTCAGTCTGATGGCAGCATGTGAGCGACACTGAGGGAAGGTGGCAGGCTGCCAGCTGTGTGTGTGTGTGTGTGTAATGATACCAGTGGCAGGCATTGATGAAATTAGTGGGTGATGAGTGATATTTATTCCCCCGCTCCGTCCTTACCTCCATATCTTATCTCACCCCATCCTCACTCAAACTTCTTTCTCTCTCTCTCTCTCTCTCTCTCTCTCTCTCTCTCTCTCTCTCTCTCTCTCTCTCTCTCTCTCTCTCTCTCGCTCTTGTCTTTCTCCCTGCGTCATCTCACTCTCCCGTCTCCCTCTCCCCCCCCCCAGACAGCAGAGAGGAAGCGGTCCTCGGCAGTATTCCGCTGCCCAGCTATGTCATTTCACTCGTGGGAGCCGAGGATCACATCAGCCGCAAGTATGCCTTCAAGGTACGCTGCTCTTCATTTACATCTTGTTTTAATGTCTCTGCTAATGTCATTAGGATTCTTCTTTTTAAATGATTTCCTTTTTGGAGACTGCAGCCAGCCACCTGTTACACCTGCTTTTAGGTTTGTACCTGAAATAAATGAAAAAAACAACTCAGATTTTTTTTCCCTCAATCTTTATACTTGAGTACAGCCGTCACTCTCAAGTTCATGTCATTCACTCAAATCAAACAAAGAGGTTAAACATATAAGTTGAAATTCAAGCTGTTAGTACTGGGTTAATGTTCCCCTGACTGAATGAAGTATGCCTCGTGTTTGAAATATCTGAACTGCGGCAGACAGATAATGGACTTTATTCCCGCCGGGACCACTTGAGATAAAATGTATACACCTCCTGCTATTTTAAGCTGGGTAAGTTTCCATCGTTGCCGACTTTGGGAATAAGCTTTGCGGCGCTGTCGTACCTGAAAAAGCTGCTGTACTGCAGCAGATCCCTGCAGCACCTGTCAGATGTCAACCAGCAGGTTTGCTAGCATGCAACACATTCCCAAGATGATTTATTTATGGCTTAAACGCTCACAAATGTGGTTTCGCCTCTTCGACACGAAAAGTCTGTTTTCACTTTCTGTGAAATTACTGTTATGGCCAATCAGATTTGCTATAACTGAAGGTTAAAATTGACCAGGCTGCACCTGTTGCAGACATGTTTCCCGCTGGGCGTCCGTCAGCCTCTGTATTGAGCCATACATCGCCTCTGGAATGGCACGAAGCTCCTCCGCTCCCGGAGGCAACAGCTTGTTTTAAAGTTTGAGCCTGACGTGTGTGAAGTTAAGAGGTGGGCTTAATGTAAGCGCGAGTCCCTGAACTCTAGGCTTCGACTTGTTTTCAAAAAGGTTTTGTTGTTTAATTAGACATGTTGGTGAGTAAACTCTACGATTGTTCTTTTAAATCCAAAGTTTCAGAAGTTTTCGTTCACCTTTTTGATTTTTTTTCCCTCCTCGGGGTCCCAGAAAGAGTCTCGCCTTTAAAAGACAGATTCAGCTCTGCAGGATTTAGATTCGCTTTAGTTTTTTTTTCTTCTTTTTTTTTATCAGAGCTGAGGGCAAACAACATCTGCCGGTGACCGACATTTTCCCTCCTGCCGTTTCAGAAAAACATGACTGCTTCTTTCTGATACAGGATTTACGCTTTGTTTCCACTCGCAGCAGCCCCTGGTTTTTGATAGCAAGCAGAGTCACTTTTCATGAGTAACAAGATGGTTTGTTTTTCCTTTTCTCCGATTCAACACGCCTCACAGCCTTGCAGTGGTGATCATTTTAATCCTCTTGTTCATCAAAGCTTTAGACAAAATGACAGTTTCTGTCACAATCATGCTCTTTTTAAATTAACCAAATATTTATTTAAGCAACAAACTTTACACCAAAATATCGATGAAAACCTTTTTTTTTCATTTCATTTGAGAAACAAAGTGATTGATGCACAACTGAATTATTAATAGCCGTGACATGAACACTTTAGCTGTTGTACTACAAATTTAGCATGACTAATACAATTTAAACCTGATCAGTTTTCTAAATTTAATGTAGGAGATGCCTGAATTTTTTTTGGGTGAAATTAAGAAAACATTGGAATTCCCCCTGTTGCAGTACGCAGTAAACTCCAATATAAACTGATATTCAGATTTATTTCTATCGTGTCGAATACAGTACAGTCAATTGAAGACACTGTTATTGTGAGAAATCAAGCTATTCGTCTTGAGCAGGAGTGTAAGACTGATTTTAGTTCAGGAGCTACAAAAAGCACAATTTGACATGTCTTTGTTTTCGTGCAGCAAAATGTTAATTTATCATCAAAAACTTTGCATTTGATAAACAATCCTTTTACAACACATGACAAACCTAAAATTTGAATGAAAGAACTATAGCTTAACAATATCTTGCCTCAGTTCACCGTGTGCTTTATAACTTACAGATCGGAGTGGATTTTTATTAAACTGTTCAAAGGCTTTAAAGAATAGATCGCATGCAGCTGGACCTCAAATATATAGTGGGCTCGCTCAAATTATGGTGAGAATAACATTTCAAATTCTAGAAATTAACTTTAATTTTGACACATTTCTACATCAGTGTAGAAGCAACAGAAAGAAACCTGCAAAGCCTCAGGGGAGGATCAGCTGGTCTTCTGTGTGGAGGATGAGTCTTGAACCCTGCTCAGCTAATGTTACAGTCAAACCGACTGCAGTGGATTTGTAACATCAGCCCAGCTATAGCGGACGGCGGGAGTTTGAACACTGTACCAAATCGGCCCCCGCGCAGCGTCCCGCCCCTATTCACCAGATCCTCTTCCCTCTCTTGTTCCCATTGGCCGGCCGAATGACCGGGACCTCCCTCCCTCCCTGTGAGTGTGTGGCGCCGTCCAGCGCCAACCCTCCCATAAATAGGTACTCTCGCTTTGCCACATGTCCACCTCCTTTATCCTCCTCGTCTGCCGTCGGTGTGGCTTTTTGGTTCCAGCGTGAGCGAATATACAGCAGCCTTGTATATTCTTTTTGGTTTTTTGATGCATGTCATGAGAATAACTTTTGGCTGAAGTGGTTGTGTTGTTTTCTCTGTCAGTGTTCCCTCTCCTGTTTTTTTTGTTTTCTTCTTTTTTTTAATTTTCCCTTTCCCTTCCTTATTGCATTATGAATCTTTGTATTTGCATTATCTGGTTTTGGGCTTATCGTTCATCTATGTGCCCCCCCCTTTGCCGTCTCCCTCCTGCTGTCATATCCACTGTTCCAGCATGCCGTTTTCTTTTTCTTTCTTTTCATTTGATGGTGTCTAGGAAAACCTTGAAGTTTGGAAGATTGCATTTCTGTTTTCAGGAATCCCTACTGTCTCCGAATGTTGATATTCTGTGCAACACGATTTTCATTCAACAGAGTAGAGACACTCCATTTTCCCTTTAAAGGTTGAAAACTGAGACACAGGCATGTGTGGCCTCCATTTGGATGTTTGTCAACGTAAATTGAATTTGTACAGTGGGGAGTTTGGAAGAACGCACCTTATCTGGAGTGTTTTGGTGCTCTGGCTGCCGAGGCTTATCTTTATGAGCACAATGACTCCCTAAAATAGCGCCGGGGCAAAGAGAGAGCCTGTTTGTAAGGATCCGTCCACTGCGCCCATTGTGAGCTCCCGTGAATGCGAGCAGCCAGTATTTTCAGGGTGAAGCAGAGGGAACGCAGGAGAGGAAGGAAGTGATTCAGACTGGAAAATAAAGGGCCGATAAAGAGAGGAAGGGACGGGAGGAGAGATGGAGAGGGAGGAAGCCATGGCAGCCAGTCGCTGACAGAACGAGGGGGTTTTCTTTATTTTTCATATTGGCTGAGCATCAGAATGGAGGAAACAAATAATAAAAAAAAAATAGATAAAAAAAACAGCCTTTTTTTTTTTTTTTTAAAAGGCCACCGACTCCCACACAGACACAAACAACAGAGAGGGAAAAAGAGGCTTGGCTGTGCACGGATGCAGTGTGTGGGAGTGTCGGTCACGCTCTCAGAGCTGAATGAGCCACTCAGCATTCCTGTTGAACAGAAGCGCAGACTGGCCGGGTTGTGTTTTGCTGCTGTGGGCTTCATGTGTGGAGCTGTGTGACTGAAAGTGACCGGAGTCGCTCGTTTTTCACTCGTTCCTCACTGCGCCATGACGGTGGGCTGGTGGATCAGGTTTAGGCCAGGTGACCTGACACCTGCAGCTCCGGAGCAACATGTGGCTCCACAGCTCCTCTGTAGCGGCGCCACCAAGCTTTCAGAAGATATCATGGAAATTAACGTTTGTTTTCTTGCTTGTTTAATTTGGGTTGTGTGAGCGGGGACTGTCCAGGCGTGTGTCGGTGTGTGTGGACTCCAGTTCCGGTTCATGTGCCGGAGCATCGGACGGGCAGCGGAGCGCTCTGTCTCTCGTCAAGCGGTCCATCCGTCAGCGAGCGAGCAGGCGTGTTGGAACAGCTGCTTCCTGACAACGCTGCCTCACTTTCAGCAGATATTCACAGTGTTTGGACTCGTCTAGCTTTCACTGTTAAACATCAGTAGTTCCTAACTAGAGTTCGTGTCCAGGTTTTAACAGACTTTCACAGACAGCCTTCCCGGTGAAGAGATTACAATTAAACCTCTTCTGAATGACTTATAAAAGCCTCTGCTATGGCTGCTGAACTAATGTTTTATGTAGTGTTTTGCTTTGGCTTGGAGCTTCTATAGACCAGTTTTCCAGATATAATTTCATCAACATCATGAAAGAAAGATTTTTTTTTTTTTTCATTTAGGGTGAAACAGCCGTTTCTGAATATGGATGATCATGTGAACAATGTTGCTGAGTCAGTCTTGAAAAAGGAAATTAACAGACACATTGAAGAGCTCCAGCAGAGAAAAAAGGATTAAAAAACTGCAATATGGTCGACCATGTGTACGGAAACACAGCAAAAGCAACAGAAGGAATTAAGACAAAGTTGGCAAGACTTTAGAAAAAGAAAAAAAAACTACTGAGAAAATGTCTTATAAAAAAACAAGCTCCGACAAATAAAACTGGTGGGAGGCGGTTTAAAAAATACATCTCAGCTTACTAACATCATGTCTGCTGAAAGCCGAGCAGATCTGAAGCCTCCTTTCACTCCATCAAAACGCCGTTACTCTGATGAAAGTCGCAAACAATCCACATTTATATAAAACCTTTCTAACAATAAAGTGACTGATAAAACCTGAAGGAAAAAAAAGAGTTAATAGATATCCACAGCCATCGAGTTAAAGAGGAAGACAGTACCAACATAAACAACTTAGTTCGATGAAAAAAAAAAAAAAAAAAGTCCGATGAAAGAAACAAAACGTCCAATCACAAGGTCCTGCTGATCAATATTTAGTCGTCCCCTCGGTGTCATGATATCAAAACGTGAACAGCGTGATGAGGAAGACTGTTTAAATAGCAGATCTGACTGAACCAGGACATTTATTGGTCTCTTAATGGATCAAACACCTGCTGCTGTGCTAAAAGTTAATGAAAAATTGAAGAGTTGGACTTTCTCAAGTTTAGAAAAGGTCACATAAGTTCACCTGCTAAAGGTCAGAAAGCATTTTGGGTTCATCCTGAAAGTTTTACCAGAAAACCAAATATCCTGAACCTATGAGTGTGTAGTAAGAACTGGAAAAACATCAACAAATATCAAGCAAAGCAAAAGAGCAGAGCCCAAGAGAAGCAAAATATACCACTGAACATTAATTGAAATGTGGGAGGAAGGTCTCCAGAGTAAGACTGGATCATATAGACACTTAGACAGACAATATAAAGATAATTAAAACTTCCTCCATGGAGTTCAGCTTTATGTTTAAAGATGTTGATATTCTCAGCTTGTCTCAGATCTCCTTGAAGGTTGTTTTAGTTTCTTGTATATTTTAGATAATCTCTGACCGTTTACTCCTCCCGGTAGTTTGAACGTTCTGCTAGAAACACCCATCGATGCATATTTATTCATGGAAATGTGGATGATGATTTTCTCATCTGTCAGAACAAATTATTAGATCAGCTCCCACGTGTGTGTGCGTGTGTGTAATATCTTCAAATTTAGTAAATCATTGAGGGTTTCCTCTGAGCAGTTCTATCTTGATCATCTCGCTGAATCAGAGTCTGAGAAAGTTGAAGATTAGATTCTGGCTTGTTGTCCCAGATGGCTCCGTAATGTTCCGGCGTCCGGGTCGTGCAGCTGGTTCTCTGTCAGGAAATGAAGTTCTCAGTCAGATCGTCAGCGGCTGAGCGATTGACAGGAGCTCGACAGGAGTGCGCCTGCGTCTGAGTGTGTATCATAAAGTTTACGGTCACAGGCGGCGAGCAGCAGGGGAGACGGTCTGTTTAATTCATGAGTGTGTTTGGTGTGTGTGTTAAACTCGCCTGAGTGGGTGGCATGTTGTGTTCCCGACTGACACCCGGGGGGGGGGGGGGGGGGTGGGGGGTGGGGGGGGGGGGGGGGGGGAGACGACGGGCTGTTGACGAGTCGCATTCATCTCGTCTCATCACCGAACCAAGAAGAGAAATCAGCCGCCACCGCCGCCGCCACGACGCTCCACGCACACTCACTACGCCGCATTCATTATTAGATGAGAGGAGATTTAGTGTCTAATTACTTTTCAGTTACACACATTTGTTGCTGAGTGGATGCTGTCATCTGTCTTCCAGTCGTGACTCCTGGAGCAGTGGAGGGAGGGAGGAAGGAGACGTGAAGCGTAGGACATGCATCGAGCCTTGAACGGCCCTCTGATGACCCTCCCACACACCCACAACAACTTTATTAGGGAGACGAACCACTGGGACGCTATTAGGTTCATATAAAAGCTGTTCCTCCGACGTCAGGCCGGTTGACAGTCTGCCAAATCCCGCTCCTCTGACACCAAACGGAACAATCTGTTATGAAACTCGTCAGTATGAATCTGTGGAGGTTTCCCTCTGGACTCCACGACGTTTGAGGCTCTGATCTGTGCGAGGAGAAGCAGAGATCAGGTCTTCCTCTGTGTTCGCTGCAGTCTGCAGTGGGCCAGACACTGAACAGCTGAAAACACGTTGAAACTCCTCTCCAGCAGTTCGTAAATTTAATACGGTCTCCTCTAACAGCTACTTTTTAAATGCTGCTCATCCTCGTATATTCCCTGAGATGCAGAGGAGAACTCCGGAAAATGTCTGTACAGGGTGAAAAAAAGTCGTATTGAGCTGCATTAAAATACTTTGTGGTGCTGTGGAAGAAGCTTTTAACACGACTCTGTGGGACTTTCCCACTTTGCTGTTTGGCTTTTGAGACCAAATCTACACTTCAAGTCTCACATTTGCTGCCTAAATCCCAGTTTCAGACCCTGCAGTTACACACATTTTTATCAGATGACCCATATCTGATGGTTACGCTTGCCTACAACATCTGAAACATCGTTCATGTGTACTTGTAGTGTTTACAGACTTCAGGGTAGTGAAGGTAACGTGGCCAACATTACACTGACAGTGTAAATGTGGCCTAAAAATCTGCTCTTCTGTTGATGAACATTATTTCTCTTTGCGGTCCTGCAAAGAAGTAAAGGTGCATTAATGGTACATTCTGCAAAATCTGTTAAGAACAAAGTGAAGTGTTCTATGAACTATAAGGGGAGGGGACTAAAATCCAGGCTGCATGATGTCTGCTGCCTTCAACCTCATCTGAGGCAAATCGATAAGTGTACTAAATAAAGATTCAGGTGGCATATTGTCACCATGCATTGAGAGAAATATGCAGTTTGACATCATGTAACTGAAGAGGTTCTCATCAATGTGCCACTGTGGTTCAGTTTGTCCAGAAGGAGGAGACTCTCCTCCGGACTTCACTGTTCTGTGTTGGTGAACTGTTTCCCTGGCGCAGAAGGAAGCATGTTTGTGAGGAAAGTGTGTGTCGGGGCTTCTTCTTCCTATTTTCCATCACACCAAGTTTCCCGGTCGTGGCTGTGTGGGTCGTACCTGGCTGGTGGTGTTGTGTGTCCGCCCTCTCTGTACCGGTCGGTGCTTCGTGTGGCCGTCAGTGTCGTTTCTCTCGTCGGACAGCATGACGCCTTCTAAACCGGCTCATCTAACACCCATCTTTTAGTGCCTCGTCTGAGAAGAGCCTGACCCCTGTGCCCCTCTCTGTCCTCCTCCAGGCCAGCCACACGGGTATGCGCTCGTACATTTACAAGCAGAGCTCTGTGATTGGCTCGCAGGCGGAGCACACTGGGATGCGAACCTACTACTTCAGCGCCGACACTCAGGAGGACATGAACACGTGGCTGAAGGCCATGAGCCAGGCCACCCTGATGCAGAACCACAGTGACGCCACGATGCTCAGGTGGGACCGCACACACATGCACACACACACACACACACGCACACACACACGCACACGCACACACGTTGCCTTGTCCGTCTCATCTTTGCGGTTAGTTTGGAGGTGAATGTCGTGATTTTTGGTGTTTTTGAACCAGCCTGCATGTGTTATCATTCAAACACGCCCCGTCGTGTTTGGCGGCAGTGTGGGAGCCCCCGCCGCTCGCACCACTTTATGCTCATTATTGTGGGTTTGGAGGCATAAATCTCACCAGCATACGCAAACTCTCTGTAAAAGACGGGGAGAAAACAGCTGAACACAGCTTCCTGAAATCTCTCTCATACAGGTTTTCTTGTGGGTTTTCTCTGTCTTGAGAAGCTGGAATGTTTCCTCTGTTGATGTGTGTGACCACTTGCACTGTTCTTAGTGTGTAGCATTTATTTTTAGTGCAATTTGCTTGAATTTTCTGAACTCAAGCACATTTAACTAGCAAAGCGTATGATTTAAAGAATTCTTTTGAATAAATTCAGTATCTTTCATACTGATTCATTTGAGTTTTTTTCCTGATAGATATGTTGAAAGTTGAGAAGAATTGAGTTTTCACACCATTATAATTTCATGAACCTTCTCATTGTCTGATTCCTTATTTTAGAAAAGATACAAACCCATCACAGCCACTTCTTCTTGCTACTCTCTGAACATATTCTTACTCAAGTTAAGGTCTCATTCTACCAACCCAGAGACCTCCACCTGGCCTCCCACTGAGCTCTGAGCTGAAACATGTCGCGTATCGTCATAATTTATTGCTTTTTTAAGTCCATAGATTCTGAAAATGTCAGTGAAGGTGACAATTTCTTATTTTGTTTGAAACAAAGTTCATGATAAGCACTTACTCATATTCATTTGACTGTTTGTTTACATCAGAAACTTTCCTATGCATTGAAAAATTTCCCACTGATGTTTTTTTTTTTTTTAATTAAATAACAAAGCATAACACTGCTGCTGTAATCTTCCCATGTACTAACACACATGCTGTTTTTTGCCCCTTTGCCTTAGAAATGCAAATTTTAACACACTCAAACACAATCACGGCTCCTATAAAACGAGCCACGATTGGGAGACACGTTTATCAATCTGTCACATGATCACACTGTGGGACAAATGAAATCAATGTGTCAACAGGATTGAGGAATACATTTAAACTCATTTCAGAGCTGTGTACCATAAAATATAAGCAATTTACTGAGTTTTGCACATTTCTTCACAGATTTAGGAGTAATAGAAGATATTGCAGTTTTAATCTTTCATATTTGTGGCATAAAATAAACCAGCTTTATAAATGTGTAGTTTTTTTTATTATTTATGTATTTTAGTGAGTGCACTCATTATTCAAACTATTTTTGACACATTGATCTAACTGCTGTGTATCTCAGGTTCACAGAGAGCTGACACTTTTCCCAGATCCCAGATCAGCTCCACATATAATATGCATAGATAGACTGTATTTAACCTGGCTTCCCGTCTGAAACAGAGACTCGCGCTCATTACTATGGACAGCCGCTTATCCTCAAATGAATGCCTTTGGACTACGAGAGGAGACCAGATTCCCAGTGGCGTCGCCGTGCTTTTTCACACAATCAAATGGAAAGAATGAGAAGTATTGAGATTTTTTTCCATGGGAGTAAACCTGAGTTGGTGTTTCCTCCAGGCTGTCAGTGCTGAATATTCAGCGGCTCGTCACTCATCGTGCTTTGCAGTTTGCTCTGCGGTGTCTTCAGCGCTGCCCTCACAGAGCGACATGAAAATTATGATGTAGTTCAAATTCAGTTCAGCACAGCTGAACCGGCTAAGACCCCAAAAAATGACGGCGCGCAGCGTCCATGGGAAATCAGTGATCAGATGAACCGAGCTGAAGCTGAAATCCTCAGAGGAGTCAGAGAGTCGAAGGCCGACGCTCATCCAGGGTTTGGATTTTCATCTGCTCTCCACAGACCAGCTGATAATTTAGAGAAGCTGTTGCAGCAGGCCGTCCCGCAGACCAACCACGTGAACCAGCACCGGGCCAAGGCCCCGGACGCCGACGCCTCGCGGCCCGTCGTCCACGAGGTGCTGCTGGAGCCCGTCCACCGCGACGCCGACGAGCGCTGCAGCTTCCACAAAGACTCCCCCGCCTCCATCATGCTGGAGATGGACACGCACACCTCCCTCCCGGCCAACCCGGCCCCCTCGGCGCTGCCGCCGCCCGACCACGTGTCGGCCTCGGCGCCCGTGTCCAGGGTGCCGTCCCGCGCGCCGTCCCGCGCCGCCTCCACCCTGCCCTCCAGCGTCTGCACCCGGAACGGCCTGGTCTCCACGCCCAGCCCCATCCTGGAGCCCAACGGCATCGCGGCGGGGACGTACCAGCGCGCCCCGGAGCCCGCCGCCGCCGACGGACACAAGCAGATTCAGAGGAGGAGCACGCTGGAGCAGGTGGAGCAGTGGGTCAAGGTTCAGAAGACGGAGCACAAAGGGTAGGCTGCTGCCGCGTACGGGACCAGATCCTGACCCAGTGACTGTGTTTTATCTTCAACTGTCACAACATTGTGTTCACAGTGCATTTCCCCAAATCCAGCCTTGGTCCTGATTTCCTCTCTACTCTCATCATGTCAGCATATTAACAAATAACCACAAAATTAACCCGATAACCCAGTGGAGCCATTAGAGTCTCCATATTCTGTTGCTTTTTCTCCTCATACATTCGCTAAACAAATGCATTAAGTTGTAAATAGAATCAAGTTTAAGATTTGCATGAGTTTAATGACTGTTTGCGTTTCATCTGATGCCTTATAACTAGAAGATGCCTTTTTAAATTATTATATAGGATGTCGCCCTCTAGTTTAAGGTTTAATGCTCCATTAAGAACAGATGAGAGTTCTTTTAAGATGTGAGTTGGAGCAATATATATCCGCGATCTCTTTTCCAAACCAAGTAAAAACACAGTTGGCGTCACCGATATGACAGTGATACTTAATAGGAAAATCTACCGTAACAGTTTGTAGAATTAATTGAATGCGTTTTAATTAAAATCATCGCTATTGCAAGGACACAAAGCTTCAAACAGAGCTTCAAAGCTCAATGTGAAACACTAAGAAAAACCACTGAGAGAAATGTGAGAGGCCTGAAAGAGACGAGCTGTTTTCATTCATTCAGAGGAGAAACCTCTGCCTGAATCCTGAAGGATCAGGACCAGATAGGCTGGCGCTCCGTTTACGCTACACCGTCTCAAGTGAAAACACTTTGTTTTTACATTTTCATTTCAGAAAAGTCTCATGTTTACACTGCAGCGTGCTGAAAACTATTCTGAAAATCACCTAGTTAGAGATGCAGAGAGCAATATGTCGTAAACATCAGCAATGGCGGGAATGTTGACTTTCACATGAACACAAGGAGAATCTGGACTTGGAGTCATGCCTCTCTGGAGGAAATGTTATCGTAAATCTGCTGCTCATGTGCAGAAGAGCGATCAAGTTCTTGTGTTTTGAAATAAATGCGTTTTGGTGTTTCTGGTTCCGCAGCCCCCCATCCAGGGAGAACACCCTCCCCCGCCGCACGCCGCCGTCTCAGCACAAGTTTTCCACCCTGGACGCCTATCAGACGCTGCCAAAAACGCCTCGCCAGAGCACGCCGCCAGGCAGGCTGGGCGAGTACAAGTACGCCCAGGACCGCCTGAGCCACTTCCGCCTGACCCCTGACCCCGGGGGCCCGGGCGCCAACACCGTGTGGCAGCTGTACGAGTGGCAGCAGCGCCACCAGTTCCGCCACGGCAGCCCCACGGCGCCGCTCTACACCCCGGCTCCGGACTATCCCTTCGGCTCCCGCCCGCCGTCCACCGTGCCCCCGTCCTCGGCGGCGCCCAAGGCGGAGGGGGCCGCCCGCTGCGTGTCGGTGCCGCCGTCGGCGGCGGACATCCCCCCGCCGGGGCCTCCCCCCGGCTCCAGCCGCACCCTGTCGCCCACGCGCAGGCCGCACACGCCGGCCGAGCGGGTGACGGTCAGGCCGGCGGGCGACATGTCGCTGATGGATCTCCCGTTCACCGTCTCCCCCCGCAGGACCAAGTCTCAGATGTTCAAGGTAAAGTGGCGTGAAGCAGGTTCGCCCTCAACACTGCTCCATGAAGGGAGCAATGCAGGGATCATGGAATTAGCGGCGTTGTATGGGCAGCCCACACACGTGGCCGCACACGCATGTCCACGCCCTTTGAGGAAAGTGGCGACAAATGTCACGTTGGCGCAATCAACGGTCGTAAATCTCTCTACGACATTCCTACATACCGTGACGACCGTGCTAGTGCTTTCAGGTGTTCTCTGGAGTGTCCTTAGATGGCGCACATTTTGTCACCACAGGGGTCAATTTCCCATTTTATGAAATTTTAAACCAGTCATGATGTTGGGGCCAGTTTTGGTGACATTTTGAGCTGCTTTAGTGTCAACTTTGGGTTTAAAATCATCCAAGTCCCATTTTTTTCATGCAGAACTCTTATCTTCTGGGTCAAGTTGCAGCCTAACTGTTGGATTTCGGTCCAGGGGTATCGATTTTTAGGCCTTGATGAGACGAACGAGTCAGTGTTGGTTTGATCTCTCTACAACACTCTGACGCACCTTGAGGCCCGTTTTAGTCCATTTTTGGGGGTGTAGGTGGCGCTGGAGAGCTCATTTTGACAGTTAAGAGGTTAATTTTTTCATTTTATAAAATTTTACGCCGGTCATGATGTGCATGTCAAATTTGGTGAGGTCTGGTTGTGGTTTAGGGGGTCAAATTTGGGTTTATTTGGCCGTCAGTTAAAAAAAAAGATTCTGAATAATAAAAAAACACTACGAATACAATAGGGGCCTTTCGCTCGGTTCCTAATAACGAAGCCAATAACAGGATAACTTACCAATACAGTAGGAAAATATTTCATCCATTATTGTAATGCTTTATTACAGCATTGAAGCAGCTTTATGTCTTAAATTAGTAATTTGTTTTTTTTATCTGTGAAAAGTGCTTTAATAAAAATAAAATTCATTTATTTAAATAAATAAAAAAAAACCTTTCTAACTGCAGCCAGTTGTGTCATAAAACATAAATACGGCTGCATTTATTGGAAACAAATAATTTTTTCAGTGCAGTTTTCTAATCAAAAATGATGCGATAGATCATTGAGGATACATAAAACACGCTCTCCATCATGGCTGGAAGAATTTTCTCACTTATTGTTTGTTACATGAAGGAAACAGTTACATTAATAGAAACAGCACTGTGTCTTTGTGACTAGAGTCTTCACTCTAACCCCAAGACAAACATCGGCATGTATCAGATGTAAAATTGATTTCTCCAGTCATCACAGTGTTTTATTGTATAGATAATCTGAAATTGATTCAATATGACTTCTTGTTTTTGTGACTTTTTTCTTTTTCTCGCCCTGCCATTAAATGCCAGACGTCAAACAGAAGAGTTTCTCATCCAGAACGTCGCTCGTCAGTCAGACGGCGAGGTGTGGACGTTTGTAACAGTGCTTCAGTGAACAGAATAATTGTTTTAGTGCCTCGGGGTGGGACGGCGGCCACATCCTTCATATATCTGCCCAGTTAAATTACCTCAGCCACAGACCAAACTGAAAATGTATATAGACGCCGTATTGAGTTAATTACAGCCGCTGAGTGGAAAATCTATATCTGTGTAAATGCTTTTGTCACATTTATGTATGTGAAAGAAACATTATGCTAATTCACGCCCACGCTGGCATACAGGCGGTTTAATTCTGCCCTCAGATAACAGAGCGGCGTTTTGTTATCAAGGTCAGGTAAATATTTCATCTTTTAAAGCCACATTTGTCAGCTTCAGTTATTTGGGACATACTGTTCCATCGTACAATGCCAGGCCATATTAACTGTTATTATGATGATGTGTGTCTTTGTGTGTGTGTGTGTGTGTGTGTGTGTGTGTGTGTCGCAGGCTGCTACTATTGAGAGACGCTCCATGCCTTCATCGGGCTACATCACCCACACCGTCAGTGCTCCCAGCCTTCACGGGAAAACGGTACGTTCTGACGCTCTGATCGCGTTTGACAAACAATCATCCTAACTTCAGCTGGGAATGTGAGCAGAAAGCAGGGAATGTTCACATTTTCACAAAGTTCCAGGATCTTAAAAAAATAGCGCTAACGAGCAGATGTGGTTGCATCCTCTGCTTTTAGCACAGTGTTAGTGTTTATTGACCAAACCGTGTGTGTGTGTTTGTGTGTGAACACTAACTCGTCCGTCATTGTGTAAAAGTGGATACTCGCTAGACTGCGTGCCTTTTGATTTGTTTCAGTTCTGTTAAACCTTCTCGATCAATCTGCCCCTCTGCTTGTTTAAAGTAGCGTTCCGACGAGTCGGTGACATTTTGTAACGTTGGTCCAGATATCAGACGACCCCTTCACAAGGCTGGAAACCTTGTTTCTGTGAAAAATCATACAAACTCGTTCTTTTCACATTTTAAAATACCATTACCATGATGCACACACAGATTGTTCCATATTGTTTGATATGCAGTGCATCCGCCCCCCACATCCCTTTCCACCTCCAGCAGGTTGACAGGAAGCTCTGCAGAACACCTGTAGCTAGGCCTGTGTTGAACTTGTGCTGGTCAGTGCTGGAATGTGTCAGATTGAATGTTCTGTGGTGCCCGTGACAGCCCGAGGAGCTCACTCTGCTCCTTATTCAGCTGCGCCGGCACCAGGCCAAGATGGCCTCCGTCCGTCAGCAAACGTTAGCCCAGCTGCAGCGGCTCAACGGTCCCAAAGAGGCCCTCCACCACGGCCGCCTCTTCGCCGCCGCTAGCACCAGTCCCCTCCTCAGCGCCGGCCCCTCCCCCGTGTCCCCGCTGGGGCGCGTGGGCCTCGCCGCCACGCTCGGCCCCTGCAGCTCACAGGTGGGGGCACGCCTGCCTGTCGGCCCCTCATCATCCAGACGCTCGTAGAGGTCGTCACTAAACATGGAGCAAGGGCTGCGTCAGAGGGAAAGAGAAGCTTCTAGATTATTCATGCTCCTTAAACCATGCTTAATTACTTTAACATTATTCTACATATTGATTTTCTTTGAACAACTTTAGTAGATTTAAAATAAATATGAACTTATCTTAGTCTTGGAATTATTGATAATTATTGTTCCATTATTTCAAAGAGTAGCCTCCACTGTCAGGTCTGCTTATTAAATTTAACAGCTGTTTAAAGAAATATAGCAATTTCTACATCACTGAAAGTAATGTTTTTTGGTGAAGACAGTTCTAATCCTTGAACACGTTGGTTAAATAACAGTTTTTGTGTCATGTCGAGTCAAACTTATGAGATATCACATTAAAATCAGTCGCACCTTTTTCCTTTTATTACCAAATTGGATTAAAATCTGATTTGACATCCCGCCTTACACAGTGGGTAATTATATCAAAATTCTAGTTATAAAAAGTAAAAAGATCTATTTCCATCTCAGTTTTTATGTGAAAAAAAATCTCCCTCCCAATTCTCGGAACGCGTCAGGCAGTTATAAGATGAGTTTGCGCTTTTCAAAGGTAAGAGCTGGAAACTCAGAAAATGTGAAGAAATCTTTCAATAAAACATAAACCCACATTGTCAAAGTTTAACGCAGATTACTCAAAATACAAAAATATTTGAATGATAATTTGTTTTGTGATTTTGTGACATTTTGTGATCGCAATAATGCGAAAAATTAAGAGAAAAAACTCCTTTGCCATAAATGCACTGATTAAAGTCATAACTGGTTGCCTGGATTGTACAAAGAAGCAATTTCCATATCGGTATACTGGTGTATTACCACCTGGGACCAGTAGATGTCACTGTATGACAGCAGAATGCAGCTACACTGCTGCTAGTCATACAATTTTGTTTTGTTTCTTTCTCCTTGTGAAGCATTTTGAATTACTGTCTACGGATGTGTTTCTACAAAAGAAATGCCTCCAGAAAAATGTCCGTCAGTACAGTATTTCACTGAGCGAACAGACAAGATTTTAACTAAAAATGATAAAATATCGGCCCATACCAAGTTCAACGTCGATATACCCAACATCACAAAATGTTTTGGCAGCTAAACTGGAACGTGGAGCATTTAAGTTTGAAGTTGATGAATTGGCTTCATGTTGTAAACATTAAGTTTGTCCCAAATTGTGTAACTGAAAAAAACCCAAAAACAAATACTTGTTAATTACAGTGACGTGCGTTTCAACTCCTCAGTTTGATCACAGTTTCCCTAAATGTAAAATATCTCACCAAAACACAACAAAAGAGTTGAAAACATGGAGATTCAACATTATCTTTCAACAAATACTGTTTCTTCAGACCTTTTTCTTGTCTCGCCTGATTGATTTTTAAATACGTGAATCACATCCAGGCTACAGTAGGCGTTATTGTAAATAGATGAGACGTGTTTGTGGTAGAGGCAGGTCAATCCTTCAAGCTCCAGCAGCAGCGGGAGTTTCAGCATGTTAGTGGCGACCTCTACTCCACGGCTCCCTTGTTTCAGTGTCAGTGAGCGCCGTCCTGCTGCCGAGACCCATCCGCCCGCCTCTCCTCCATGTGCAGTCTCCATACCGTGCTTCTACTGACACCGTCTGCAGCATGTTGTGTTGGCCGTGGTCCGGGCGCCGTCCCGAAGCCACGCCGGGCTTCGGCCGTTCGGCCCCTCCGACGCGTCACTCTCTCTCTCTCTTCCTGTCAGTCGTATTACAGTTTTGTCTGAGTGACGTGAGCTGAATTTGACACTGAATTCAGCGATCTGTCGGGATCCGGCGCCCTCAGCGGGTCTGATCCGCGGATCGGCTCCACGAATCGAGGGAATGAGTCTCTCCCGTGCGTTTAAGTGTGTTGTTGTGATGCATGTGGGCGCAGACGCATAACAGCAGTTCACACGCCATACTAGACACATGACTCCCACCACATCCTGCTTTTTAATGCTCCACATCACCTGACAGCCGCTGGTTCTGTTGAAACATATGAGGATATGTGTCCCTTTGCAGGCCGATGACACTTACATGCAGCTGAAGAAGGACTTGGAGTATCTGGATCTGAAGGTGAGAAAGACTCTTTCATTTCCTTTTGACAGCTGAACTAATCTGAGTGTTGCTTTTTGCGTATTTCCAATCTGAGCTAACACACACCTCAAGTGTTTCCAACTGCACCACTTCAAACTGTGGTAGCTCCAGAAGGAGATGTTAGTCCACGGCGGTTCTATTGTGTTGCAGTGATCTTCTAACTTGAGCGGTTTTAGAAGCATCCCACAGAAAGCAGGCACCACTTTGTGACTGCGGCTCTGTGTCTTTTGTGGTTTTTAACTCCCAGATCAGAGCTCTAGAGCCCCTGATCCTCGCAGTTCACAGTTTACTGCTCCACTGCACTGCTGGGCCTCTCAGGCCTCTAATGAACGTAAGCTCTATGTGTATGTGCGTACGTATGCCTGTCTGTATCTGCGGCGTATTCCAAAGCTGTAAGTCGTGTGTAGTCGTGGTGTGTGCGTGCATATTGCTTGTGCATGCTCGTAGCGGGGCCGCACGATGTGCTTAGGGTGCGTAAGTGTGTGTGTGTGTGTGTGTGTGTTGTAGAAAGACCATCCCACTGCTTCCAGCACTGCATCCACGGCTCGACCGGCATCTGGTGTGTGTTCCCGTCCCCGTGGCCCGTGTGCTGCCTGGCGTGTGGCGGTGTTGCGTGGCGGGCATGGGATGGCTCGGCAGTGCATGTGTTGTGGCTGTGGCCCGGTGGTTGAAAAGCCAGCTGCTTCTACCATCGTCTCTGAAACGCTGCACTCCCTCTCTCTTTAGTATCTGTGTTTTTTGAGAATAACGCAGGGCTCTGCTGTGTCCTCTCTCTCTCCCCCCTCGTAAGAGAGAGCACACGTTCTCCTAAACTAATCTCAAAGCGCAGGAGAGAGCTGTTTCAGAGGATTTCGCTGACCTTTTTATTTGTAAATTTGCACATTTGCTGTATTGCAGTGTAGAACTGACAACAAAACCAGCCAAACACCTCTCCATAATGTCTTCCGATCAATTTTCCTCCCACAATCAATTTCCTCCAACCTTTTTGTGCGGAGGAGGAGGAGGCCATCTTGTGTGGTTGATTGATCAGAAATCACTGGTGCAGGGCTTCAAAGTCTCCATAGCCATCCTGTTGTTCATGGTAAGAGCTAAATCTGTGTGTCGAAGCTCACTCTTATGAGAATGTGTCAGATACCCCTCCCCAGTGGTTCGGTAGTTTGTAACTGAGCTCTGTGTTGTGTATCTCCTTCATTTCAGCCCCGATGCACCGTGGAGCCCAAAGCCCCCTTTTATTTATTCACGTGAAATAAGTGATGTAAACGTTTGTTTTCAGGTGGCTGGAAGTCAAACTCTGAAGGAGTCAGGGAAACCTGTCAAGGTCGCTGAGAGTGATGTGGATGTGAGTACAGGCTGAAACACGTGTTGGCGGCTAACTTTCTCATAATAATAATCCAAAAACTCATCAGCAGTGTGATTTTTCTGCACTTTGAAGCAGGTTGTAACTTTAACTGAGCTGGAGAAACAGCGACCCCTGTGGCCACAAGTGGAAATAACAGAAACGTGCTGAGAATTAAGCTAAATTACTAAAAGAGATGCACAAGTTGGATCACTCTGATACAAATTATTAATTACCAAGTTGGAAGTAAATGCAGACTTTCTATTCTGATGCAGTCTGCCTTTGCTTCTTGTTTTATCTTAATTCAAGTTAAATCACTTGTTCATTCAGTCTGTGTTTCCTTCCGTTTCCTCAGTAAATGTCCTGATTGGAGTCTCCACCCCTCAGTGCTGACTAATAAATTATTACAAATTACATTTTTATCATCAGCATGCATATCTGCCTGCAGACATTCGACCGATCAGAGGGCGCTCCGGCTCGCTGTCAGCTGCACTCACATTAATTGGTGTCAGATTTTACAGCGGCTGAGAGGTTAGTTTATAAGATGAAGGCTCTGTGGGTGAAAAGATCAGCAGATCCAGGCTATTACTAATACACCCAATTCACTATTTGCTTTTTTTCTTTAAATAATAAAGCAGTTCAATACTGAATAATGCTGTTGTTTGTAGAATGTTAATGCTGTGCAGTCCTGGTGAAATGGAAAGAAAGCAGATCCTGAAGGTAAACTGCACAGCAAGGCAACTTTTTCATTTGAGTAAGAAAAATAAAAATTGAGCATCATTGAGCATTTTCCATCTTCTGTCTGACTCCAACAGTAAAGGTGATCTATTGATCCCACATAGGAGCACACCAGTTTTTTTGTTTTTTTTAAGTTTAATTTGTGCTCGTCATCTGGAAACGATTCACAAGTTCCCTTCAGTCTTTCACTAATCCAACAACACCCTGCAGCCTTTTCAGAGAAGTGCTTTTTCCCGTATGATGGATTTTCTCCGTGTTCACAACTGTTTAAACTATTTATGAGTGCTTTGTCTGCAGTGAATATTTGATCAAGTGTAACAACAACAGCACTGCAGAGACCACAAGTGGATGAATAATTTATTCAAACCAGTGTTGGGAGTAGAAATGTAAATGGAGAACATGCTCTGTGCTGTTGTGATAAAGTGATCCCACCTTCGCCTCGAGTTTAATCTGGGATTGATTAACAAGGCTACGGGTGTTGCTGACACTGTAATTAAAGGCGTCAGGTGGGTCGCGCCCACTTTGCTTAATGGGCTCCCTCACAGCAACAGTAATTACACCAGGCATGACCAGGAGAGCTGCGAGGCTCGGGGAATCGAGTGCAGAATACCTGCATGGTGCACATGCGAAGAAAATAAAAAGTTAGGATTTCATCTCTGTTATTGCAAACACACACATCTGTGCACATTCCTCTTTATCTGCAGGGGCGATGAGAGGAAGTTGTCATTTCTTAAGCGCTTCTTTCAGTGAGCCTCTTCCCTCTCTCCGAACCCGCAGGTGAAGTTGAGTCGGTTATGTGAACAAGACAAGATCCTCAAGGACCTGGAGGCAAAGATCAGCTCGCTGAAGGACGACAAGGTAAACAGAGCCGGCGCTGAAGACGCCCCATTAATCACGCCGCCCGGTGCGGCTGGCTGACCTCCGTCCAGGCCACCAGTCAGGGGAGAAAAATGAGTGGAAGTGTTACAGGACGGTGCCACATTCAATATCCTCCCACTTGTAACCCGTGAGGTTCGATAATGGAGTCATTCAGGTATCGACCTGAGCTGGTCTGGCTCAGGGCGGACCGTGTCGGCATGCTGCCCTCTGCAGGAGGACGTCGGTATTTCTGCGGCGCTCACTTTGCCTGCTCTCTCCACGCTCCTGCTGCAGGACAAGCTGGAGAGCGTGCTGGACGTGTCCCACCAGCAGATGGAGCAGTACCAGGAGCAGCCGGCCCACGCTCACAAGATCGCCTACCAGCAGAGGCTGCTGCAGGAGGACCTGGTCACCATCAGGGCCCAGATATCCCGCCTGTCCACGGTATCCGTCCAGACGGCCGATATATCGCACCCCCACCCACACAGTGTGTGTAAACTCCTCCTGTGTGTGTGATACAGGAGATGGAGCGAGCCTGGGAGGAGTACAGCAGGCTGGAGAAGTCCGTAGACCAGCTGAGGACGGCGCTGCAAGTCCACATGAACCACAGCGCCACCCCTCAGGTGAGACGTGCTACTGCAAGTCACTGGATGCTCCCGCTCTAAAATCTGCATCTGGACTTCATTCAGAACTCTGAAGTCAAACTGGGGAAACGTACGGTCCAGTCTGATCCCAGATGGGTCTGAGAGGGGAAATTACTTCCTAATAACCGATAAATACCGCCACCTGTCATCATATATAACTAAAAAGCTAAGCTCCAAAGCCTATCACAAAAATGTGAAATTTCATTACTCAGTCACTCATCAAACAATCCTGTTTCCACTCCTGCTTCCATTATTGTGCGCGTTGACAGAAACTGCCTAACGTAATGATTCAATTATGATGATGGGTATTTTATCTATAGAATGTCCAAAGTTTTGTACGTTTGGTCCTAAAACTGCTGAGCAAAACCTGGAGTACACAATGTTAAAACACAAACAGTTTGAGTCTGAGTCAGCTAGAGTCAGCTACAGTTAGAGTCAATGAACTGTGATGTCTGATCTGTGAATAGTACGACCCCCAGTGGCCAGTGTAGGAATGGCAGATACTTTTATTATTGAATTATTGAAGTTTTGGTGCCAAATGTTTGACGCCTCTTATTTGATTTAAAGCATGTATTAGTGTAGAAATCCATATGTTACCTCTGACCTTCGCCACTATCTATCCAGCTAAAACAAACAAACAAAAAAAAAATCTGTAGGAAAAAAAAAAAAAATCCCAAAAAGTGCTAAACCCACTGATTTTTAAACGTTTATTTATTTCATTCATTTGGGAATAGACTGATACTTTTTAACAAATTAAACCAACAGATAAGCTCATCAGTTGTTTGACACATTTTCTCCTTTTCTGTATTTTAAAGATGCAGTTACAAAATAAAATGAAAATAAATTAACATCAAATCAAATAATCAAACAAATCAAATAAACTGTGCATATATGTGGAAATCTATATTTCAATTAAATGTTAAATTTCAATTCAGTTGTAAGTTCAAAGTTCCATTTTACTTTTAAAATAAAAGTCAGTTCATGTCTTCACAAAGTCATAGTGAGAATTTCATCTCAAACTACTCTCAAGAGTTTCCCTGAAAAAAACAAACGAACCCTGGAACCTAAGAAGTTAGCGTCTCACAGTTTGTCGCTTGCTTATAGACGAGTGACGGTGTGTGTTGAAATCCAGCAGGAGAAGGCGGAGATGAAGCGCGAGCTGTGGAGGATCGAGGACGTGATGGCCGGACTGAGCTCCAGCAAAACCAACTACAAGATCACCATCGACTCCGTGCAGAACCCAGGTGGGCGGAGCTTAGGGACCGGTCGGCTTCTTATCAATGATGAGACTGGCAGCGGCTCCGGAGGCCGACATCCAGTGACCCTGATCCATTCACATTGATCCTAAACACCTTCTACACAGCTGAAGAGGCATGAAAGGAACTGTAATTCATATTCTGTACATCAGAAAGCAGATTTACGGTGTTTATCAGAAAGCTGCACCTCAACATTGAAATGACAGATTTTTAGCCTTGAAAACTGTTCTTTTTCTTTTTCTGACTCTGATTTCCTCTGCGTTCTCACGCCGCCGCCGCCGCCAGAGAGGAAATTAGTGCCTTCAGTGTCAGAGCCAGCAGTGCCTTCTTCTTCCAGCTCGGAGGTCCAGCCTCCTCCTCGCAGCTCCGTCCCCGCCGTCTTCTCCCACACTCTGCCTCACAGCACCGTGCCAAAGTGGGTGAGTGTCGCCTCCACAGCGCACGTTTACCCCGGCGTTTCTCCACGGTCCGGAAACACGCGTGTGAGGTGAACCGTCCTCTGGACGTCTTTCCAGGCAGAGGACGGCGCCCCGCCCAGGCCTCCGCTGCCTCGCCTCTACGACTACGAGGAGACTCCCCCCGTGGTGCCGCCGCTCCCCAAAGAGGCCTCGGTCATCCGCCACACGTCGGTCCGAGGGCTGAAACGCCAGTCCGACGAGAGGAAGAGGGACCGGGAGAGCGGCCAGTGTGTGCTCAACGGGGACTGTAAGGTGAGCCGACAGGAGGAGGAGGAGGAGGAGGTCTGCATGGGACATCTGCAACCGAAAAGGACTTTTCTGTCCTTCCCTCTGATTGCCTCATCTCTTATTACATGATGGATTAACTACTTCTTACCAGACGTAGTTTCCAAATACAGGATGTTCTCTTTTCACACAAGTTCAAGTATACAGTTCGATTTCAGAGATGTCTCATCGTTAGATACGTTAAAACCTACCTGCAGCTCATATTTCCTCTGAGAAGATGGTTTTATGCAAATGTACAGTAACTGACGGAGTGTTTCATTCCGCTGAGGACCCGTGTGTGTTTTCAGACGGACTTGCGGTCGTACCTGAGTGAACCGGAACTGCCTGGAATCAGCCACCACAGCGCGGGGCCGCACGTCGAATACCAGTATTTTCAGAGTAAAGCTGAAGGTGACAAACGTTTTCCTGTTAACTTCAAAGCTTTTGTCTTTTACAGTGATTCCTCTGCTTCATTCAAACAGAACCGCTGATTTAACCTTTCATGATGGATACAATACAAGACTTGGCATGGTTTTGGGCATGTCGTTAAGCGTCTTTGCTGTGTTGGAAGATCACAGGTTCAGTCTTATCACACAAAATATGCAAAGAAAAACAAGAAATTTTAATAAGCAGTTGTTCATTCAATCCTATTTATTTCAATCAGACCTGATCAGAAAGAATGACTCGGCCTGATCGATTCTGTTGCAAAAGTTGTTTTAAATTTTTTCATGTCCTGAATTTGCTTCTGTTAACAGTTCAATGTTAGAAGTCAGTTTAGAAGTGAAGTGTGTTTGTGTTTGGCAATATTTCACTTCTCTTACAAAAAGGTGAGCAGACCGACTAGTTTCAGTTGTTTAAGTATGTTTTCTTTAAGTTTGTTTCGTATTTCATTCAATCCAGTATTTCTTCAAGTAAGCTGAACTGTCTTGTCTCACTAAATGTCTGTTAGGCTCGTCCTCTCTACTGAACCAATCCAGCTCCATTTCATCATACGTCACCCTGAGGAGAGGCCCGGGGAGCTCTGCAGCAAAGGTGTGTGTGTGTGTGTGTGTGTGTGTGTGTGTGGGTGTGTGTGTGTGTGTGTGTGTGTGTGTGTGTGTGTGTGTGTGTGTGTGTGTGTGTGTGTGTGGGTGTGTGTGTGGGTGTGGGTGTGGGTGTGGGTGTGGGTGTGGTGTGTGTGTGTGTGTGTGTGTGTGTGTGGGGGGGGGGGGGGGGGGGTTTCTTTCACACATTGTATCTGGTTACTTTAATAAGTTGATGCTTCAGCACCATGGACAGCTCCATGTTTATTCTCTATGCAAATATGTAAGTAGTTCTGTGTTCCTGTGTGTTTGTGTGCCATATTGGGGTTTTGTCATCACTTTTTTAAGTCTTTAAATCTCTTTCTGATGTTTTTATCTAGTAAGAATCCATGACATGAGCCCCAAAATATCCTTTATCTCGCTTAATGTTTCTGCTCAGTCTTTATTACTGTGATCAGTCATCAGTCACAGTAATGAACTGAAGTCTCAGGTTTGAAATAATTTCTACTGATAAATATGCTGAAATATGCTGTCAGTGCCCCTCCCCCCTCCGTCCCCCTGTCTTCACTCCGTCTGTCTCCACAGGAGAGACCCAAGAGTGCCTTCGAGCGCCTGTCGTCGCCCACCGAGGGCGTCCCCGGCGGCCAGCAGCCTCGGGGCCGGATGACGGCGGAGGAGCAGCTGGAGCGCATGAAGCGCCACCAGAAGGCGCTGGTCCGCGAGCGCAAGAGGAACCTGAGCCAGGGCGAGCGCTCGTCCGCCTCCACCTCCGCCTCCACGCAGCGCTCGTCCTCCTCCTGCAGGCCGCCCTCCGGCACGTCGGACGCAACCTCCTCCGTACGTTACCCCCTGCATGGCGGCGGCGGCGGCGGCAGACACAGGGAGCACCACGTTCACCACCAGTGCTGCTTCGACCCCCTGCAGCCCCCCGCCTCATAGTAACACTGTGGAGCACTAACAAGCTAAACAGCAGGACTGACCAGCTAGCTTTGGTTAACGCTTTACCAACCAGTGGGAGACAGACTGGGGGGGGGGGGGGGGGGGAAGAAAAGCCACTCCATCTTTATTTGATTCAGTTTTTTTTAAAAGGTCAAGGGGTCAACGTGACCCTGAGCACCGCTGCCCTCTGGTGGGACCTCACTGACACAATTCTGAATGTAAACCCATTAAGAAGAGGAGCTGAAGGCGCCGCCCCGCCTTCCTCTCTCTGTTTTATTCACCAGAAAATAGAGGAGAAAAAAAGACAAAGTTCATTTATGTACATTTACATACCGTGTACTTGTACACTTTTATTTATTTACTAAGTGATATTTTCAGTATACAGCTGTACAGTTCTATTTTGTAGAGATTTGGTATATAGAGCCTATAGAGGAGAGGGAAGGAGAAATACTGGGAGAAACAAAGACAAATATCCGAGTTCAGGTTGACGAGATGAAGAAAGAGGCGAAGCGAGTGGCACAAATCATAATCACACCTCCCTGCTTTCTTTCCTTCTGATCAGATTCAAGTGCCTTGTTTCGTTGACGTTGATCTTTTGCCTCTGTCCCCGGTTTACCTCCTCGATATCCATATTATTATATTTCACCCTCGCTCATTTCGAACCGAATCCCAGACACGACGCGCGAGGCGAGGGTGACGGGAGCTGCAGGGACCGCTGCTGGTTTTAACCCCCGAAAGGAACGCTTTGACATTTAACACACACACACACACACTAAACCCCGCTCACGGCTCGGTGTGTGGCGCTGCCGGCGCTAACTCCTGAACTCCAGGCTGAAAATGTCAAAGTCTTCCTGCGAAACAGCTCGGGAATGCTACCAGACCACAAACTAACACACTCGCTTAACAGGAATGCTGTGAGAACCGTCTGTAATTGGATTATTATCTATAAACCCTTTAAATGAGATTTTCCCGTAACAGCGAGCAATACATACTTTATCATCTCCTGCTGCTTCTTGGTAATAATAACACCGGAGTGTGTTTGTATTTTCTTTACTCCACCAGCCTCCAATGTGTTTACGCTCTTGGAAGTGGAGGCCTCGTCCTCACCGGGTGCTTTTCTTCACCTGATCATTTTCACGGAAGCCGTTAAAGAGGCCGGGTGCGTCACACGTGGCTGAAGCTGTGCCAGGAGTCTGCAACCTTCATCACTTTTCAAGAGGCGTCTTCACCGTTTTACAACAAATTAGATTTTTGCAGAGCTTCAAAATATGCTAATTATATGAAATGAAGAGAACAGAAGATCACTACACGTGTAGTGAAATGTACATATAGATGTATTTTATTACACTTTTAGATGATGCGGCCATTTTTAGAGGTTTTAATTTTTTCTTTTTTTCCGAGTCTTTCTATTTTTTTCTTCTTTTTGCTTTGCTTTGTGTCTTTTTTCCACTTTTTTTCTTCTTTCCCTTAAGCTATGGCTGACTTACCTGTTTTACCTTATCGATTGGAGTTTGGCCATTTTTTTAAAAATCAGGGTGGAATGCAAAGTGTCTAGAGTTTAGCGAGCGCTGCGCTGCAGAGCAGCCGGACGGCCTCGTGCGGCTGCAGACTCCTGAGCCCTGCTGTGTCACGTGCATCATAACTGCTGAAGGCAGGTCTGAGCAGCTGGACTTAAATGCAATAAAAATAAGTGAGTGTGAACGAAGTGAGAGATCTGACTGGACAGTCAGAAAGTCCTGTGGCAATATTTCGACTGTGTTAGCTCATTGTCAGTATTGTCTCCAACACTAGATAGAAAAAAAAAAAGAGAAGAAAATAAAACTCATCAAATTATCTGATCAGACAAATCAAGTACGTGTGGACGATGCTTCTGGAAATCAACGTGTTTGTCCTGCTTGAGTTTTCTCCGCTACAAACAGAGGAGTAGTTCCAGGAGGCGGACCAGTAGAAATACCTTAGAGAAATCTAGAAGTGAACCGCTAACCGCCACCTAATTCTGTGTAACCGAGAAGCAAACACACAACTCTCCTCCCGTTTCCTTTTCTATCATGTGGAGATTTGCACTCGACAATAAAGAGTTTCTTGCTTCTGAACCTCCTCTTGGCTGTGTTCTTCCTAATCCGGTGGGGCTTCGATGAACCTGTGTCTGCATGGTTCTCTCTCTGTCTCTCTCTCTCTCTCTTTCTCTCTCTCTGTCTTTCTGTGTGTGATCAATTCATCAATTCTCCCGAGCACAACGAGGCATGATGGGATGCGAGTGTTTTCTCAGAGCATGTGAACACCGACAGATCAGACTGCGCTGCCAGTGGGAGTCAGGAGGAGGCATGCATGGCTTTGATGCTCTCTGGATGATTGTCCACAAGTAACACACACACACACACACACACACACACACACACACACACACACACACACTGAAAGAATGACTGACCCCTGGAGATTATAGAGGCATGGCCTCAATGTTTACTGTTCATTTTCAATAAGACAGTAAAAGACTGACTTCTTTTTTACAGATTAGAAGTGTTTTCATATTCCTTCACTTGTTAATATCCCAGATTACAAATTATTGTGATATTAAAAACTGCAGATTTCCATATTTTTATTTTTTAAAAAAAGCTTTTCAGCGTGTTCTTTTAGGAGTAATCAGTATGCTTATCAAACTAAAAAAAAAAAAAAAAAAACATGCTAAATATTTCCATTTTTGTGCTTTGAATTTGCATTTTAATGATTTGATAATCAAATATCAGTCAATGAATAATGAACTAATTCCAAAGCTTCAGCTTCTTCTGCCTCTGCTTGGTCTGGATCAGGAGTCGGCAGCCTTTAAAGTCTTTGATGAAATGGGATTATCTGAAAGCTCTGCTGCAGAGGAGCCGAAGGCTGCCGACCCCTGATCCAGTAGATCTCACCTGGTGGCTTGAAGCTTTCCGTTGTAGGATCTAATGTGTAGTTCTGGTGGAATCAAACCCTCTGACAGTGAAGAGGAAGCTGCAGACGCTCTCCTGTGTGACGCAGACTCCTGTGGCTCTGCAGGTGTTCGACTGGCAGGAGGAGCGACCCGGGGCCGAGGGTCAGAGCGACGAGGGCCGGGACCAGGTCAAGGAGCGGCTCAGGATCCACTCGGACGGCTGGGTCACGGCCACCGCCACGGCTCTGCGGGTGCAGGAGGTGGACGTGGAGCCTTTGGACTTTGACCTGGACATCAGCCGAGAGGTTAATGACATACTGTCTCTGACACCAGTCTCAGAAAATCCTTGTTTTAATCTTGCAATACAAGTTTTTACCTCTAGATGGTGTATTGGTCCCCGAGGTGGACTCGTCCATCACCCAAGCTGAAGTCACCGAGGTGGTCGGTCAGATCCTCGATGGCAAGGCACCGGGGGTGGACGAGATTCGCCCTGAGTACCTTAAGTCTCTGGATGTGCAGGAACTGTCTTGGTTGACACGTCTGTGTAACATCGCGTGGCGGTCGGGGACGGTGCCTCTGGATTGGCAGACTGGGATGGTGGCCCTGTTTAAAAAGGGGACCGGAGGGTGTGCTCCAACTACAGAGGAATCACAATCCTCAGCCTCCCCGGAAAGTCTATCCAGGGTACTGGAGAGGAAGGATCCGACCGACAGTCGAACCTCGGATTCAGGAGGAACAATGCGGTTTTCGTCCTGGTCGTGGAACAGTGGACCAGCTCTATACCCTCCATAGGGTGCTCGAGGGCTCATGGGAGTTTGCCCAGCCATTCCACATGTGTTTTGTGGATTTGGAGAAGGCGTTCGACCGCGTCCCTTGTGGTGTCTTGTGGGGGGTGTTCCGGGAATACGGACTCCGGGGCCCCTTGTTAACGGCCGTCCGGTCTCTATATGACCGGAGTAGGAGTCTGGTCCGCATTGCCGGCAGTAAGTCGGACCTGTTCCCTGTGCATGTTGGACTCCGGCAGGGCTGCCCTTTGTCACCGGTTCTGTTCATAATCTTTATGGACAGAATTTCTAGGTGCAGCCAGGGGCCGGAGGGGGTCTGGTTTGGGAACCACAGGATTTCATCTCTGCTTTTTGCAGATGATGTTGTCCTGTTGGCTCCGTCGAACCTGAACCTGCAGCATGCACTGGGGCGGTTCGCAGCCGAGTGTGAAGTGACAGGGATGAGGATCAGCACCTCCGAATCCGAGGCCATGGTCCTCGACCGGAAGAAGGTGGCCTGCCCTCTCCAGGTCGGTGGAGAGACTCTGGTTCAAGTGGAGGAGTTTAAGTATCTTGGGGTCTTGTTCACGAGTGAGGGACGGATGGACGTGAGATTGACAGGCGGATCGGTGCAGCAGCTGCAGTGATGCAGTTGTTCTATCAGTCTGTTGTGGTGAAGAGGGAGCTGAGCCTAAAGGCGAAACTCTCGATTTACCTGTCAATCTATGTTCCCACCCTCATCTATGGTCTTTGGGTCATGACCGAAAGGACAAGATCCCGGATACAAGCGGACTGAAATGAGCTTCCTCCATAGGGTGGCTGGGCGCTCACTTAGAGACAGGGTGAGGAGCTCAGTCACCAGGGAGGAGCTCGGAGTAGAGCCGCTATTCCTCCACATCGAGAGGAGCCAGCTGAGGTGGCTCTATCATCTGATCAGGATGCCTCCTGGACGCCTCCCTAGGCAGGTGTTCTGGGCATGTCCCACCGGGAGGAGACCCCGGGGAAGACCCAGGATATGCTGGAGAGACTATGTCTCGTGCTGGCCTGGGAATGCCTTGGGATCCTCCCCGAGGAGCTGGAGGAAGTGTCTGGGGACAGGGAAGTCTGGGCCTCCTGAGACTGCTGCCCCTGCGACCCGGCCCCGGATAAGCGGTAGAAAATAGATGGATGGATGGTGTATTGAGACAGTGTATCCCTCGCCCCTTCCTCCAGTTGGCCACACCGGAGAAGATTTCCATTGCGGAGCGCTACGTGGAGTCGGAGCCCGAGGAGCCGCTCAGTCCGGAGGAGCAGGAGGAGCGATCCCGCCGGACGCAGCGCATAAAGAGTCTGCTGGCCAGGTCCAGGTACGAAACCCGCCACAGAACGGCAGCACAGGGGGGACACGGAGAATTCTGTTTATTACTGTTCTAAATAGGAACTGCTCTGGTTCAGAGGTTTGGTGGTTTAATTGTTTCTCACTGTGGTTACATCAGGAATGAAAAATGAAAACAGTCGGCTCCACACAGTGTGGCGCCGCGGGCAACACTATTTACAGTTTATAAGAGAACATGTCAGCCAATTTATGTGCTTAACAAATGATCAAGAAATACTAAACAAGCCTTAAAAATACTATGAAAACTCCACAAAATACAAATCCTCCAGAGAAGTGAATAAATATCAATGGTTTATAAATACCACGATCAACTGATTTTAAAAACCTCACAATTTCAAAAATAAGTATTTATAAGCTACATTTACAGAAAACTACACAAAAACTGAATTAAGTAGCGACAGAAGGTTTTATCATTTGGAGAAATTTTAATTTTCATAGCTTCACATTTGAGTCCATGTTGACTTTTCCATTTTAAGAGTACGTAAAATATAAAATTAATCCATATAAAAAATAGTTTTATATGGAAGGTGAATCTGGCGCCCCCTGCAGGCTACGGCACCCCTGGCAGGATTACATTTTTCTCCATTGGTTTGACTTACAATTTTCCTTTTTATTGTTTTTATTTTTTGTTGTTGTTTATTTGTGTTTATTTTACAGTGTATTGAACTCTGATGGATGGAAGTTACTTAGTGTGTGAATAAAAATGACAGCAGTTTTCTTGGAAGTATGAGAGCAATCTGAATCAAAACTTGGAGGTTCTTCTTCCTGTAAAATGCTTTTTTTCTTAATTTCTTGTACCATATGTGTTCTGTTAGCTGAACAACCTAAAAAAGAAAAAGAAAACTGTCACAGGAACCATTGTGACTGAAGGACTGGGCTCAGACTGAAAGGTAGACGAGGAATATTTCAATGGTCCTCTGCCTTAATGACAAAACATCGAAACATCTGTTGTGCTGAATTGTAAGACCGTTTTGACAAATGATCCTAAAGTTTTGAAAATGTAATTTCTGTGTGTGTGGAGCAGCGTTCAGAACCTGCAGCCGGCGGCGCCGCTGGACTTCAGCGAACTGGACTCGGCTCTGCAGCAGCAGGAGCGAATCATCAACGTGTCTCAGGCTCTGGCCTCAGAAGCTTCACAGAAGAGCAAGCTGGTGGCAGGTCGGCGGCCGCAGAGCGCGACACACGCCCGCTGTTTAGACCAAAACACGCCGACTAACGCCTCCGTTTCCCTCCCTTCCAGCCCAAGCTTCCTCCAAGATCTGAGGAACAGCGACGCTCAGCGGCGGAGTTCGATTCCCAGGCTAACTGGAACTCATCGTTTCTCAAAGCCACCAAATAACCGCCCCACTAACGCCAAATCTTTTTTATAATCAAGGAGCAGAAACACGTTTTTGATCCGCTGACAGTGAAGTATTAATAATTTATACCACAAGCGCCTTCTCTTGTCTCGTGTTGCAGTGAGCTGGTCCGCGTTTGGGAGGATTTTACAGGAGAACCAGCGTTGTTAGTGTGCTCAGATCGCTCGCTGCCAGAATCAGTTATTTATTATGTTTTTTTTTTTGGCTTATAAATGCTTCTAATGTGTATTTTGTGATCACAGTCCTGTCAATCAACTCAGACACATTCAACAGTGTATCTAACAATTCAAAGAGTAAAGTTCTTTACACACAATAAACACTAATATGATAAACAAATGTCTCTTTCTGATGTTTGACTTTAATTTCTTGGGTAAATGAAAACGTTTCAGAGGGTTTGAATTATTGGTTAATGTGGAAAAGAAACTTCTAACTTCTAGTTGAGGGGAGTTTGGACTTCAACCTGCTGAGGACATTAAATCTGCATGAGGATTGGAAGGAGAGGAAGACAGACAGCTGTCACGTGAGCTTAGTGAGCTTCAGAAGGTCCTGGAGCGCCCTCTGCTGCCTGAATCCGGTACTGCAGCCCTTCCAGCAGCTCAACAGGATCACAAACAGCAACAGCAATAAATCACAGCAGTCTACATCTCAAATAGGGTAAAGACTGAATTATTGGATTGATTTAGTTGCTTATGAGGAAAATAAATAGGTTTAAAATCAAATGATTAGGTTTCATTCAGCTTTTCTCTGTTTTTCCGATTTACCAGCGGAACAATGTGAAATGTAGTCGGTTCATTTTCAGAAGTGCTTTGATCTTTTTGTTAAATATACTACATTGTTTTATCAATCTGTAGTATTTAAAATAACTGCAAAATTCCCCGGTGTGTTTCTTTTTAAGGACGGTGTGTCGTCATGGTGACAGTCAACAGTTTTCACTCAGATCACCGACAAACTTTTTCTGTTTCTCTGAAAACTTGCCTGAGGTCATGTAAGACCGATTCCTTCTCTCTGGTCTCATTTGTTAGATTGTAACTGGCGACGCACTGATGCCACGGGGCTCTTTTCCCAGAATGAGCAGTCAGAGCAGTATTGAACCGATACTGGTGTCGATATCGGTGCGTATGTGACTCATACATGGATCAGCCTATAGGAGAATATCCACAGTCATGGGGGAAAGCCTGTTTTTCTGAGGGAGCCTTTTTTATTATGTCAAATATAGTGAACAAATGCACAAAAAAAAAAAAAAAAACTCGGACCCCCCCCCCCCCCCCCCCCTTCCTGAGGCTTCTTCCTCACATCGATAAACCAAATGATTTCATCCTGCTCCGTCTCTGTTTCCCGATCAGCCTGGATCTCCACCTCCAAGGGAGAGTCAGGTCTCAGATTTAGACGTTTGCTCACTGCTGCTTAAAAATTCCCATGAATAGTTAATAAAGCGAGGTTAAAGGGTACTGCAGCAGTTTTTGTGTGTGGCCCAGGTTCAGAAACACGGTCTAAGGCAGACATGAACCGATCAATGACGAAGTTCAAAGTCCACAGCTGCAGGTCCAAAAAACAAGATGAAGCCAGCGTCTCGGTAACTGAAGCCAGACGTCAGGCCGACGGGGTCAGCGGGCCCGGGATCATGTGACCGTCTCCAGCATGAGGAAATGGGCCCAGTGGAGCTGCTGGGACTCGGAGCATCGACAGGGAGGAGGAGGAGGAGGAGGAGGAGGAGGAGGAGGAGGCCACACCCGTCTGCTCACTCAGAGCAGCTCATCCTCAGTATGAAGGGTTTTTCTTCTCAGGTTTTCAAGGTGTCGTCTTCATCTGTTCTTTCGCTCCCATTCTGGATTCACTGATGAGAAGCTTCATGTTTGCAATTCCAGAAAATGGGTCAAAATCTCACAAACCCTTTCTGATTTTTATTTCATTTTTCACTGATTTTTCTTTTCATGTTTAGCTGAAGAGTTTCAGACTCATTGTTTTGACCTGCGATGGGTCAAATCAGTGTGTTAAATGATTTAAAATATTTACTGCTGTCAATGTTAATCACGTCAATCGTGATTAATTAATGGAGGGCTGTCACTGATTTTTTTTTTTTCAAATTGTGATTAATCGCAGAATTAGCGTTAGAAATGGGCTCAAATAAAAGAAATAAGAGAAAAAACTCTTTTTTATTGTCGTTGACATTGACATGAGACATTGTTTTTTCACCTTTGTCCAGTTCAGGTGAATTATGAGGATTAGATTCTTCATTTGAAGCTTGAAAATGTTACAAATATCCTCCTGTGGCATCGATGTTCTGGACTGTTCAACACCAGAAGAGAAAATTGGACTGGCCTTCCCTCGAGCATCTACACTGTGTAGATGCTCGAGTGATGTTGGATGGTTCAAATCCCACGTTTCTGAGTGTTTTCTGACGTGAAGCTGCTCCTCCTCAGTTGACAGATTTAGATAAAGACATTTTGCGCATTAAATCGATGATTTTGTGTGCTGATTACAAATTCACAAATGATGTGATTAATGGTGGTCAGAGTTGCAATTAATTAGTTGCATTTTTTTAATCGATCGACAGCACTAAAATTTCTGAAATAGTGCGACTCCCATTGGAAAGATAAGGAACAAAAGTTACTTTTTCACTGAAACATCACAGTTTCTGCTGTTTTTATTATTCGGTTGGTCTCATTTGGGACGTGAGCCTCCTCTGCTATCCCGACTGAACACCTTTCTAATATTTAAAAAACTGTTTGACACATTAAAAGGACTGAGCTGACTTTATTAAGCCTCAAATAAAAACATCGGCATGTCGTTTTATTTAATTTACCCAAAGTTCGCTGCGGTCTCCTCTTCAGATCAGGGATCTGGTGTTGAAACAGGATCGATGAAACCCAGAGCGGCTCGACAGATGATGGAGGTCAAAGGCTGAGGGTTCCCATGTGAAAGAGCCAGTGGTCCCGACACACCCCCAGTGTGTGTGGAGGCAGATGTCGGGACTCGTGATCTGATATGTTCCCTCCCCTGAAGCTGCTGGCAGACTTCACACACACCCCAAAACACTGCCTGTATCTGCTGACATTTGATTATTTTATTTAATTCTGTAACTAGTTTCTGCTTTGATTTTTTTTTTTTTAAATTAATTTATTAGGTTTAAAACTCAAGGAGGATCTGAGTGTTGTTTATGAAGAGAACGTTGATCATGAACAATCAGAGCAGATGATCTGAACAGTCTGATCTCCTGCAGGTCGACAGATAAATGTAAATGGGACTCAGTCCGCTCTCTGTTCCTGCGGCTCCTGGCTGGAGCCTCTAGAGCAGAGCAGAGCAGATGGTCTCGGCCACCTGTCCGTCCACATGGCGACTCCAGCTGACAGAGAAACTGAACACACAAACCATCCAGGAGGGGCTCGGGTCTCTCTGGGGGTCTCGGGGTCCTGCCTGTAGCTCAGCCCGGGACCCTTGGATCTCTTCTTCTGTCCTGGTGTGTGTGTGTGTGTGTGTGTGTGTGTGTGTGTGTGTATGTGGGGGTGGGGGGGTGGGGGGGTGGGGTGGGGGGGGGGGGGTCTCTGTCCTGAGTTCGCTCTCCGGGGCCTGCTGTCAGCTGGGAGGTCTCAGGTGGTCTGGGCCCCCCCGGCTCTGGTGTGGTCAGTCAGCGTGGCATCAAAACAATGAGAGAAATCCAAAATCTACCGTCTGTAAAGGATTTCTGTCCTTTTATGTGAAATCAATGGAAGGACTCTCATGTTAAAGTACTGTCTGTGACAGTTAACGATTAACGATACAAACCGTGTCCTTTAGAAAGGGAAGTGGCGTCCAGGACAGAGGGAGGAGAAAGAATCCTGAGAGCAGGTGACAGAAAACATGCATCCATGAGGGGGGGGGGTAACTTTTATCAGCCTTTAAAAATCTGCGGGGGCTCACGGGGTGCCACAGCATGAAACATGAAACAGGAGCTGATGACATGAAACACTCAGTATATCTGACTCATTCCAGCAGGACCAGGACCAGGACCAGGATAAGGATCGGGATCGGGATCAGGATCAGTATCAGGATCAGGATCAGGATCAGGATCCTTCCTTCCCCTGGAAGTCAAGCAGGATGCTCTTCCTTGTAGATCGTAATTTCACAATCAAACCCTCCATCTGTGTTTTTACTGTTTGATTATTAATTCTGACTCTGTTCGGAGGAACCGGATCAAGAATTTCTTCTGAGATCATTAAAGTGGTTCTGACTCTGAATGTAGAACCTGAACAGAACTAACACACTAACATGGTTAATATAAGGTGTTTCAGATGTCAAAAAAAGAAGAGAACAAGATGACACACACATACACACACGCTCTCTCAGATCTGATTTGTGCTGCGGAGACGGTGGCTTTTAGCGTCATAATTTATCTGGGATCTCTCTCTGTGGCACCTCGGGCACTCCGGCCTCCATTATCCCTCCGCTTCCTTTTCCTGTGTCTCTGCGTCTCTATTTTTGATTTCTTAATCACGTTTCTCAGGATCTGCGGCTGCAGAATCCTGCCGTCAGTGTTTCTGAGACGTTACCGTCACACAGCCTGACGTCACGTCGAACAGGCAAAACGATGGGAAAACCCCCGAGTCGGGCATTTTCACATCAGGATGGGACGATGGACGAGAAACTCTGACCTGTGATAAAAGCGTTAAAGGACTGTCAGGTTTTCAATACGTCACTGTTTCTGTTCTGATATTCTGACATAATGAGCCAAATTCTGCAAAAAGCATGAAATCATTCGACACAAAGCGGAGCGTCTTGAGCCCAGACCGGGTTTGAAATCTGTAGGTTATGAGGCCAGGCAGCAAATGCTCTTTCCAAACACTGTCCAACACGGTTTTAAATTATTTTTTTACATTTTTAACACTTCAACAAAGAAACAAAACATGAACAGAGAGGTTAATGGTTTGTTTGTGAGCTTCTGTAACACATTTTTCATGTTTTCAACCTTTCTAGTGGCAACTTTAACACCAGTCGTCTGTATATTTCTGAGATTGCTCTTCTTTTTGAAGTGTTTTTCTGACTTTCGAAGGATTCTTCGCTGTCCTGTAGCTCACCAACATTCTTGTTGGACTGTTGCTTTGAAATATCCTTTACTGTTAAACAATGAGACAATAAATTTGGAATGAGTGAATATTAAAGCGAACATCAGATGGCCAGATGTTATTCTTCAGGATTTCTAATAGCAGACGACACTTCCAGCAGGTTTTACTGTCTTTATTAATGGAATAATAGTTTTAAACACTCACCCATTAAGGGGTATTTTTTAGTTTTTGGTGAAAAGTGAAATCCCCCTGACGCCACGGAGGCACTGCTTTCAGCTGGCTCCTATTGGTGGAAGTCACTTCATGTGCGGTGGTCACCGGCCTCTGGATCTATTGCTCACCAACATTATATGCAGTGCATTATGGGAGTCTCCAGAGAGCAGTGGAGAGCCCGGCGGAGACCAAGTACATCCTCTGCTGGGTTTTCTTGACCATAAATGTGGCCTCAGCAGTCCGGTCCAGGAGACGTGGACCCCGGGTATTTACAGCTGGCGGTCCTCTCCTCTCCTCGGCCCTTCAGCTCAGGTTCAACATCAGACTGTTCACAAACCAGCTGAGGCTGTGCCTTGTTGTTGAAATCAGTCGAAATCTCCAAAAAGCGAAACGTCTGACGTGGGACGGATCTGTTAACCTGTAATAAAACTGATTCTGTAGTGAGATTGGAGAAAAGGAGCAGCTGATATGAGGCCAAACCAGTTTTTCAGAGCATTTGGAAGTAATGGGTGGCAGACGAAGTGCTCTGCGCTGGCGTCCGGGCCCCGGGGTGATGCTTGCTGGAACAATGGCTGGAGATATCTTCCAATATCTCTGCCAGCTGGTGAACACAGACCTCCAGGAGTCTGAAAACAGCCAAGATGAAGAATGCTGCAGCTGATTCTAACGTCTTAAAATATATGAAAAATCAGAAGAATATTAGAGATTTCCGTTTGTTTTCTGAACTAATGACTTTCAAGTATTTGTTGTTGATGTTAAATGAGAGTTTATAAGTCATAGAGTAGATTTTAATAAGACTAACCATCCAAACTTTTCAATGGTCACAAAGAATCTTAGCAGCAACAATAATGCAAACTGAATAATCGTCGTTGAAAGAGAGTCATGGTGTTGATATCTGGCTAGAAGCCTTTCCAGGTATGACTAATCCTGCCTTTTTGCCAGAATCAGGAGTGCTGCCTGCAGTGAGTCACTTCATAGAGGAGGATCGATATCTGGGAACATAACATGCAGACGGTGATTTTTAATTTATGTCGGAATTGCCTCTTTAGATTCCAATTTGTTTTTATTGAAGCTTTCAGGAGGAAAAAAAGAAAAGGAAAGAAAAGAAGGAAACGTGAGGGAGTTAAAGCGAGCTCCCGAGATGGTGCGCAGCGGGTTTTTACGGCGTAATCTGGTAACATTGTGACCGGTACATTAGCGGCGGTTTGCCGAGAGAACGATGCGGTGAGACTTAGAGTCTTACAGGGTGACTCTGGAATGCTACTTTGGTGCCATGAAGCCAGAACGACCCAGCCGAAGGAGTGTCTAATGCCACTTAACGGGCCGCCACGTGAGCAGGCCCCGCCCGGCGGCTGCTGACTCGTGGGCTTTTGTGGTGAAGGAGCATTAGTAAATTGAGTGGAAGCATTAGCGAACAGTGGGAACTTAACAGCGGGATTTAAAACAGTGCTGCACCCATTAATGTGGCTGAATGGGGAAACAGGATAAAGATGGTTTGGGCTGTTTGTGTATATGTGCACTGTGAGACATTAAAACCTATGAAAATTTGCATCAGTGTGTCAGTTTTTCATCGAAAGGCCTGGAAGGCATCAATACACCATTATAACTGTTGATGCAACCAGGAACGGCCTCATATTGATGACTTAAAACATTGAGTGGCTTCGGATAATCAGGTTGTTTGGGATTGGTTTACACCTCCATCTGCACTTTGGGCAGTTCCGGCAAAAACAAAAACAAAGGGAAAAGATCAATCTAAGCAAGGAAAAAGTGCCAGGTAACATATTCTGAAATGTGAGAGAAACACAATACAGTAATGGGTTCAGATTAGAAAGACGTTTTCCGTAAGACGAGAGAGGAATCCATTAGAAGAACCAAGTTTGGCTGACAGCATCAGCTTTGAGGAAATGAGGAGATGCTGATTGTGGAAACACTTTGCAGAGACTTGTGTTAGAGTACGGATGATGATGATGATGATGATGAGGATGAGGATGAGGATGGTTGTTGTTGATATTATTATCTTGACATGTTAATAAATGTTAAAACTATGTCAGTAAACATATGTTGAAGTGAATGTTGAAGGTTTTTAAGACAATGAGAATTCTGTCCTCGTCCTTTGGTCCAGAAAATGTCAAACCGTCTGCTCCATGCTGAACATGATGTAAGAATGAGTGACGCTCTCGTTACCGGAGGGCTGAACACACAGCGAGCTCGGTCCCTCGGTCTCCACACTGCTCACTGTGAGGTGATCCTGCACATCCTCATCGGCCTTGGCCTCTCGCCCGAAGAAGGGGCTGGAGAGGGTCACCCTGAACCACCTCAGACCCCTGGTGAATTCCGTCCTGGAGACCCCTCTTCAGACCATCCGGGGCCGGTGGTGAGAGGAGGATCATGGTAAAGCTAGAGTTGATCATAGATCAAGGAGCTTTAACCTGCTCCTCCAGATTGAGGAGCTTGAGTTGCAAAAACCTGCAATTTGAGAGAGTTTTAAACCAGGTGAGGAGGAAGAAGCTGAAACTGCAAAGAGAGAGAGAGAGAGAGAGAGAGAGAGAGAGAGAGAGAGAGAGAGAGAGAGAGAGAGACGGTCATGTCAGGGAAGAGCTTACAACACCGTGAGTGTTTTACACCGTAGCCTCCTGCACATCAGAACGGCGGCACATTAAGGTGGTTTTAGATGCATGTGGTTTCTGGTCACGCCCTAATGTGTTTAGCTTTTTAGCTTTTTAGCAGGCCGCAGTCCATCTGCAGCGACCACAGAGAACCCCGAGGACACGCGAGAGGCCCCAGACAGGCACGGAGCACATGTTTTACAGCTCCTTTAAAAGGAAATAAACTCCCATTAAAACAGAAAAAAAAACACAGCTTCTGCTTCTGTATGTGTGTGTGTGTGTGTGTGTGTGTGTGTGTGTGTGTGTGTGTGTGTGTGTGTGTGTGTGTGTGTCCATCTTCTGTACTATTTCCTCTAATTCAAAGGCGCTGGAGCCGATCTAACAGTGAAGAAAGGCACGGTGCAACATGAGCAGGTCTGTCTTGTTCAGTGCTCCTGCACCTTCTTTCCTCCTGAAACCCTGCATGAGCAGGTTTTCATAGAAGTGTCAGCTTCACTCTCAGGATCAACCGCCAAAGAAACATGGCTGTCACTGATGAACAAACTTTTCTCCAAGGAGTCTTTAGTGAAATACCGTCTGAGCCTGAGATGCGAGTGGTGGTGTTTGTCCAGAGAGCCCGCTGGACGTCTGCGTGAAGATTTGTTGTTTTTCTGGACTCAGAACAACAAGCGTGACTGAAACACTCGGTCTCTTCTCCTCCTGCGTGTCCTCGCTCTGTAAATATCAGCCGTTCTCTTTCTGCCAGTGCCGATATCAAAAGACATCAGAGGTTTTTTTCTTAGACCTGACCGACCACCTGGAACACACATTAGGAAGGTTCTCACACACGCTCTCTCACACACTCTCCAACCCGGCCGCGCAGGCGGTGAAGTGAAGATGAAGTAAATGAGGGATTTCTCTCGGTGAAGCGACGGCACTTTATCCTCGCCCTGGAGGGCCTGTCACTATTCATTGAATATCTTTTCCTGCTGGAGGCTGTTGCGTTCAAGTGTTTCACTGACTTCTGAAATATAAATTAGCTGATGTGTCCCGCTGCTGGATTCAGCTGCTTCAGGCGTTCGCACTGCAGAGCATTGTCTGCCACTGCATTACTGTACACTGCAGCTCAAGAAACTCCAGGACAAAACACACATTTTAATTTTTGGTCCCAAGGCTTCGAGAGAGAGAAGAGCGTTTACGTTGCATAACGAACGGCACCTTTACCGCCGTGTCCCAGCTGTAGTTATTCGCCTTTGTTCTCACAGAGCGCTTCAACTTCCCTTTTGTCTTTCTGTTAATAAAAACAACTCTGTTATTTTGTCCAACTTCTCCAGTGATGACAGGGGGAGCGTTTGGTTTGTCAGCTCCTGCCTCCTCTCTAATAGAGTGTCTTGTTCCAGGCACATGTCAGTCTGCCGTGACGAGCTGTCAGCGGCGCTGCTCAGCCTCATTGTCTTTCACACAGATCCTCATGGGTTTAAGGTGGCTTCAGCTAAATCATTCAGTCTCTCACTTTTTTTTTTTTTTTTGCGTGTAACTTCCATCATGTCTCTATCCTCTGTTGTCATGGCAACCTAATCACTACGAAGAGCTGACTTTGTCGACAGCCAGCATCCTAATTCACAATTGACATTGTTAACACTGTCTGTCTAATGGCCGGTCTTTTCTCCGGTCGTCACTGTCAAGCTGCCAGATGCTGTCAACATATACAAACACACTTACGAGGAGCGTCTCAGAGCAAAGTTTTATCGTTCTCGCACCTTTTCTCATGGCGTGTGGATGATTGTGACAGAGCCTGGGGGACTCATCCACGTGTTTCATTCAGCCGCACCGTGAACATCTAATGTAATACTGAATAAAAGCGCCACTGTTTTTCACAAAGCGCCACCTGAATGTGAGGTGGCGGGGGTTGTGGGAGGTGTGATGAGGAGAATAAAGGGGGCTGGAGTGGGTGATGCACAGAACAAAGGAAAGCATGGAGAGCATTGTTTCCCTGACGCTGGGAGATGCTCGCTTCGGCACATTTTACTGGCTTCTCCAAGCAGAGTAAAACTGCGGCTTGTTAGTGTAAAGCTTATCAGTTAAAAAAACTAGGCAGCAACACGCGGGACTTTGGTGTATTGACCAGTTTAGGGTTGAAATGTCTCGGTGCCAAACAGGCAAACAGGCTCTTTCAGCGCTTCTATCCACTGCATGAAACACTGGCAGAGCGAAATGTACGCCATGAAAAATTCAAATTAGCCAAAGTCAAAGTCAGTGATGAAAGATGAAGGGACCGCTGAGAGGAATTTGGAGGCTTTCTTTCACCACCGCTTGTTATTTGATTAATCATGAAGGAACTCTGCAGGAGTGCCTCCTTTAAAATGTGTCGTCCCACTAAAATCAGAAACATAACGAGGCTGAGAAATTCACCCACGCTTTTGCATCTTCTAGATTCATCTTCTTCTGAGTAAAATGCTGAAGGGAAAAGCCAGATTTTAGATTCTCCTGTTGCAGGATTGTCTCTATATTAATGGTAAGTATGAGATAACTACGCTGTGATTCACACGATACAAATAAAACCAAAATAAATGAACACAAAACAGAGCAAAGCAATGCCCTCATCCCTGTTTCTGCATGCACGTGCCAGTCAGTCAACAGTATAGGAAACAGACTGGGAACGGATGATTTGTTTCCCGTTGCTGCTTAATTCAAAGACCAGTCTGCTGCCAGCGATGCTTTTTATCTTTTATGTTCTATGTCTTCCTTTTTTTTAATTTTTTGCTTCTTGAGTAAATTCCTTCATCCCTTCATCTCTTTGGTCAATAGGCCGAGACCCAAAAATTCATGTAATGGTACGATGTGAGGTGGAAAAGTCTAGTAATGAATCTTCTGGTCCTAAATGTGTGTGGGACATGTTCTGATATGAGATTAGCTGTACTTCTCATGACTGTTATACTCAGACGACGACAGGCCACAAAAGTATCTAGACCAAAGCATGCATAAAGAATCTGACAGTGGGGCTATCAAGTGGTTGTCAAGGTATAATAATAATAATAAGTTTTATTTACACAACACTTTACATTTGAAATCAAATCTCAAAGTGCTATAATGGGCACAGGGTTAAAAACAGCAAGAATACATTACAATACAGCGTACTGTAAAAGCAGCATTAGGGTTGGCATGCCTTTCTAAAAAGGAAGGTCTTCAGTCCTTTTTTAAAAGCTTCCACCGTCTGAGGGGCCCTGAGGTGGTCTGGGAGAGCGTTCCACAGACGGGGAGCTGCGGCTTCAAAGCCCCTGTCACCCATGGTTTTGAGCCGTGTCCCGGGCTGAACCAGACGGTGCAGCTGGCCCGACTGGGTCCGGGCAGGGGTGTGTGGTGTGAGCAGTTCAGTGAGGTATGTGAGGGCCGCACCGTGCAGAACGTGATGGGTGTGCAGGAGAATCTTGTACTCTATACGGGACTGAATGGGAAGCCGGTGCAAAGTGTGAAGGATGGGAGTGATGTACTCATGTTTCCACACCCTCATCACCACTAATTTCCTGCAAAACCAGAATTAATAATTATTAATTTCACTGCAAAAGAAGCAGCCGGCAACAATCAATCCAATAGCACAAATAATGACAGCTGAAAATTATTCTGAACTCATCTTAACCAACTCATTCTAATCATTTTAACTGAGTTCAGAGTTGATCCTCCAGATACCCACACTGAACAGATTAAACTCATGCAGAGCCACCAGTACCTGCTGCTAAATGATCTTCAGCATTCAAGTTAGAAAACAATGAAAAGCTAAAAGCGCGGCTCTATTCCAAACTTAACTAAGTCACTGAAACTTAAAGCAACGATATGTAGAAGATACATGCCCAAGCGAAAAAAACATCCATTCGTTAGCTGTTCAATATCTTCCTTAGTGGTAAAGTTGTCACAACGTGATATTTGTAGCTATAATTTCAACATCTATTATTGCAATAGGTGAAACATTTTCTAGAAGAGCGAAAGAGCTTCATATTTGGTTAAAGGTTTTCATATACTGTTTCATTTCTGTTGGTGTAACAGATGCAATCGCACCATTCCATTCAAATGAAAAAAGACACACACACTCACATTGAATTGTTGTCCCGGAGCTTTGGTCCAGTCCAATAATTAATGAAGACATCCCACCCATGTTTGAGGCACTAAAATGCACTAACATGTGAAAATGTTGACACTCATTTCAGAGTTAGGATGTAATCTGAAGAAAAATGTTTCAGCTGTGTTGTTAGGATGCAGTTTGTGTTTTTGATGATCAACTTTTCAGTATTGAAGTTAGGAAAAGAACAAAAAGAAGGCAACGTGTCACTGAGTTAGGTTGGTAGGTCGCACGTGTGCATGTGTGTGTGTGTGTGTGTGTGTGTGTGTGTGTGTGTGTGTGTGTGTGTGTGTGTGTTGGGGGCATAAGTGATAGAGTAAAAAGAAAGAGACAAAGCGAGGTTGGTGTCTATCCATCCATCATGAAACCACAGCCTGGTCAAATGCAGTACATTAACCAGCCATTAAGAATCAATGGTTCATCCATAATGCATTATGGTCATAGGTACATTAAAAAGTCATGACATTAACATCTGACTGATGTGATCTGAATGGGTGCGACCAAACCCTTTTAGCTCTGTGGCATAAATATAGCTGCAGCGGCACTGATTTACAGGAAGGGGAAAAGGAGGAAAACAGGAGCGGTGCCGTCCCACAAAGCACATTATTGGAAATACAGACACAAAAAAACTGCAAGGTACTTTTTTTCCCCCATTCTTTAGTCTTTCTATGATTACAGGGTTCAAATGTATAAAACAATAGAGCCACGACTTAAAGATCATCCATAAAAATAGTCATCTTCAAACACATACTGTAGATAGGTGTTTTTTTTTTTTTTTTTTGGTTTTGTTTTCAATGCTCTGTAAAATCTTCCAGACGTCAACAGATCAAACAAGGGAAGGCCGAGGAGTGAGCGGTCTATTATATATAGCCAAACAAGCTGATCCAACATTTTCACAACAGTCAAGAACCATTCAAAGAAAAAGGAAAGTGAACTGTTGGTTTGATTTCTCCAAAAAAAAAAAAAAAAAAAGAGGCAAACTTGGAGTTCAGTCCGCAAAATAAAAATAAACATTGTCCATTGATGTGCAGATGAAAATGACAGCAGCTCGAGAGGGTATTAAAAAAAAACTGTATTCAGAGATGAGCGATTGACAAACCAGCTGCATGGTACAGAAAGTCAAGTCTGAAAGAATGAAAACAAATCAAGGTACATCTGAATCAACGGTCGGTGTGATGCTCGGATGAGTCAGTTGTATCATGTGAATATATTCTGAAGGAAGAGTAAAATGAACCCAAACCAGAAGTAAATAAATCTACCTCAAAATGAAATGTAGCAACTTACGAGGTAAGACACTTTGAAGTGTTGTAGCACATCAGGCTTTGAGTCACTCAATTTAATCAGTTCTCAAACTGAAACACAAGCACAGAAACTTTAAATTTAACGTTAAAACATCCGTAGGCACATCTGACCTGACACAAGCATCTGAATGTAGCAAAGCCAAAAGCATACGTCAATACAAACTCTCCTGAGAAGAAATGATGCCTCTACATTTTAAAGTTCTGACAGTTTGGACACCAAATTGATATTTTCTTGATACTCAGTTTCCTTTGTAGTTGCTGGTGGATTGAAATATTGCAGAGCATGAAACTGGGCCTGAACCGGCTGAGCTTTGCCTTGGTGACAGTGAGCTTAGAAAACTCAAATTTGCTTCTAAAAACTAATCAAAAAGAGCAGCTGTGTAGTGGATTTGTTCTCCCTGCATTCATTCTTCTGCACTTATTCAAGTAGATGGAAAATATTAGGTAGAAAATTAGAACAATGGTGGACTCCGGAGTGGTTTGATAGTTGAAACTCACCTGTAATATCAAACCAGCTTGGTGTTCTGTCCAAATGAATGTTCACACATTTACTGTTGATGATGTTTGAAAAATGTGACACTTCTCTGAGACGAAAATGCCAAAACGATGCCTTTTCACTTGAAATGTTGGCGTGTAAACAGGACACTTGAGGAGGACAGAAAAGCCAGGCTTGGTGCAACTGTTCATGTTTTATTCAATCTAGCAACTTTTTGACAAAGAGGCATATTTAGGACCAATCAGGTAAAAAAAATAACAATTCAGTTCTATTCTACTACCTCTTCTTCCTCACAGACCTAGAGAATGGCTTTGTTCTAATGACATGACTGCTCTGAATGACAGTGATGCTGAGCGCAGGTCTTTGGTGTCGTCTTATTGGTCAGATGTCTCAGTAAAGTCAGTGTTCTGACAGAAAACTGACCATCGTCACAGGCAGCCGGCCTCAGCTTCACCAGCCCCTCACAATATCATCATGTTTCACCGGGGTTAAAGACCTCAAAGTTTTCATGAAAAGTCCACAAAAAAGCAAGTGAACAGGATCTGAAACACTCTGAGCTGTGTGATGGCAGTGTCTCCTGAGCTGTTTGAGCACATTACTGAACAGACATGAAGTTCTGCCCCTGGTCAGACTGCAGCTCCTTATGAACTGGGCCAATGCTTTGACTTGATAAGAGACTTTAATTCAATATTCTGCGCTGCAGTGAGGAACTACCAGGCTGAAATTATTCATAAATTTCATTTCTCGGTGCGTCAATGGCCAGAAAGTCCACATGCTCCAGTTGATCCTGTGGACTAAACCACTTTAGTGTGAAGGTGACCACTTCGACAGATCCGGTGTCTGGGTTTGGATCTAGTCTCAGATTTAGTGCAGCAGTCGATCAATCGCACCAAACCAATCAGGTAATCACCAAGAAATTTCCTGTTTCATATTAGGTGACAGTGAAAGCATCAGCAGAGTGTATTTTCATTTCCAGGTCCAACAGTCCCCCGAACAGTAGAAAACTGGCCGAGAAAACAAACAGAAAATCCCAAGAAGAACGTCAGTAAAAAAAAGAAAGAGCTCATGTTCGGAGTGTTTATTAGATGCTGAGATTGAGAATTGGATGGTTTGCAGGTGTGAACCTCAGCAGGGTGTGTCCAAGCTGAAAACAGAGGGGGAGAAAAACAGCTCTCCTCCTCAGAGAGTCCGTCCACCCAACACGTGAGAGAAACTCTGAAATGAAATCAGCTCGATGAGGCCTGCGGATCAAGATCCTCCCTGCTGATCCACAAACTGGGTTTGTTGTTCAAGAGAAAGACAATCTGAACCGTTTCCAAGACAGGAATCACATCAGATGAAGGACTCTCTGGGTAGAACTGGTCGAAATGACTGGAGGAGTCACATCTTCAGTGGATTTTCATGTTGATGAACTTCGTCTTTTTTTGGTAAGTCCTTTACATGCTGTTGACACACTCACGACGCTCCTTCCTCCTTCTAGACTTTGCAAACTTTTTGGAAGATTGTGCTTTTGCAAAGTTGAATAATTCAAACCTTTTTGAACATGAAAATTTAGGCAGTAGATAATTGAAAGCAACGTAATTTGGGCCTTTTTTATTTAGCTGTTGCTTTCCTGTTTACTCACCTGGTGCCTCAGTTTGCTCTTTTTTGTAACGCTTCCTGAGATCTGCTTTTCACTTCTGAACTGCTTTTTGAATAAAACATTCTGAATATTAATGGTGCCTCGGCTACTGTGTGTTTGTGTCACGTTTTCCAATCCTAGATCCAGCTTTGTGCACGCGCCTGTCAACAATTTATTGTAGTTTATAAAGGAAAATGCACACATGTATGATCGTTACGGTGGCCGATCGGTCTCAGTTAGAGAAAACAGCTTCCAGTGTTAACTGAAGATAGCAAATGAAAGCATGGCTTATTTGTTCATGACAGTAAGAAATGATCTGAAATGTGTTAAAATTGTACATTTTCTGTCACATACATGCTGTGTATGTGTTACTGTTTCTTCTAGCCTACCTGCCCTCCGATACAACTTTCTTACTATTCATCTTCTTGGAGCTAAGAATAAAATCAGATGATCAGAAATTTATACCTAATAGAAGCATTTTATTTACTGCTTCCTTTCCTGAGCATCCCTGATTAAATGAATTTACCAGCATTCCACATACTTGTCATTCGTTTGGTCAGGTCTTCTATATGTAATGTATTACAGTTGTCTAATATATATCACATTGTTATACACGTCGTTAACTCAATTCACTTCTCTTTTGAGTGAATACATACATGTGTTACACTGTTGAGCAAAGAAAGACATTAATCATAAACAGGTGTCTAACAAAGAAAGTCAGAAGTTAACAGAAACTTTATTTAACAAACTTCAACCCTACCTTCAAGAGGAAAAGCAAAACGAAATTATGAACATTTAAACTATGACATGTTTTCAAAAATTTTACAGTTCTTTCTACAACAACATGTAGGGGTCATTGATCAGGTGTCTGTCTCAGCCTCTTTTCTTTTCTGGAGGTGATGTGACTCCAGTCTTCAGGGTTTTGTTGAGGTGAATTCACACCAAACTGTAGATGTGGGCATTCCACACTTTAAATCAGTATTGAGGAAACAGAGTGGTATAGAGCTCCGGGTTCTGATCCGAGTCTCTTCATGAAACCAACCGTCCAGCAAGCTGAACAGAAAAGAGCAGAGTGTCTGATCTGTGCCTGTGTGTGTTTATTCCCCACCGCTCGCAGGCGGTTTCATAACTCTTCTTTCAGATGCTGGGCGCCTCCCGTCCATGTGGAGCCTGGTACGTCAGCCGTTGTTTACTTGGTTGCCAGCACAGTCTCTCCTATTTTGCACATTCCTCATCTGGTTTTGGGCCTGGAAACATCCTCCCTTCCCATCTCACAAGCTGTTACACAAGATCACACACAAACATCATTATTCCACAACATTTGAAAAGATATGACTGATTCCCCAAACTTTTTAATTAAAATCTTGTCTGAGCTGCCAAGCACTCCTATCTGTATCTTTGTTCTTCCTTTCATCTGTACAGAGTGAGAAACCTTCTCCCCTGGAATTTGTTACCTTTAACCGTACATTGACACACCACTCATTCAATGAGCACATTTTCTATTGCTTAAACGCTCTAATCTAAACTAGCATGAATATCGATACAGCCTCCCACAGTTTCCAGGGAGAACATCCTCACATTGGCGCAAATGCTGCTCCAGGAAAAAGCCCCTGGATGGAGTCATGAGTCAGTGCTGCTCAGGATTTCCTGGCTTGCCTGTGGCCCCTCCTATTGTGTGATGGCGGACATCCTTTGAATGTTACAGGCAACAGTCTGCTGGACCGTCCACAGTATTGTGGATGAGCTGATGAACATCATCACAGCGTGGTCCACTTCCTCAGACAGGAGCAGGTGGAGCAACCTGGAGCTTTGCTCTCCTGGACATCGGGCATTTCTCCATCCTTCTGGAGTCACTGACGGAGCCACATCAGAATTCTTCCTCCTGACTCCTGACTAGAAACATCTGTTACCTAAACAGAAAACTTCTCTCCTCACTCATAATCCAGGGTGTTTTTTGATGCCAAAGGGAAATTTAGTGACAACCTGGGATCTGTGCATGAGGCCCTGTTCACATCCCCCATGAAGCAGCTGGTCCTGTATCCACCAGCAGGGTGGAGGTGGACACTCTGACCTGCAGCACCCACTTGCAGTAATAAACATAAACATCAAGGATCGACATTTAATTCTTACTGTGAGCCTTCAGATCATGTACATTTTTGGGGATTGTTTGGCCGTCACATCCAACCTTAATTGATCACAAAGTCTGCCTGTTGGCCACCATAAGATCATTGTGTTGCATTGATGGATTAGCGCAGTTATTGTGTCACTCGAAAGGTTAATTAAATCTTTAACTTTGACTGAAAATACATCAAATAGTTGTGCACCCACATAGTGAGTTTCGGTGAGTTAGAGTTCATCGGCTATTATTAGAGTTGGTTCTTTGGCCTGCAGCACTCCCAGGGGGACACACACCGGTTTATGAACGGATGACAACAAGGAGCAGCAACAAGAATACGGCTGAGATCAACTATAAGATTCAGATGCTCAAAAAGGGAGAGGCTAATGCCAGTCACAAGACGCTGCCCAGAGAGAGACAGCAGCTCTGTATTTGTTTTCATTTGAAAGGCTCATGGAAACTTCAGAAATGGTGTTTTTTTACGTGTACTCGATTAAGGGAAATTCTTTTATTCATCCTAAATGTTGGGTTGTAATGGCACAGGGGCCCCCAGGAGGTGCTGTTGGTTAAAGGCTTTTGCTCAGGGACCCACAGTAGTGGTCTGTGGAAATCAAACCTGCAACCAGCAACCAATATTGTGTGCATGATAAATAGAACTTCAGTGTAATTTCAATATTTTTTGTAATAAAAATTGGTAAATTTGCATATTTCCTGTTCAGTGAGTAGGGAGATGATGGGCTGAGCCACACCTCACTGCACTGTTTGGTACCAAAGTAATGTGTAGAATAAGGTCTTCTCTACACTGCCGGCATAATGTGGCACAATTTTGATTTTGTGTTCTCATGTTTCACAGATCAGATCTGCTTTTGGGCAACTTAAGCAGTAAAAAGACTGATACATTCAAATATATTAAGATCAGATACAGAAGTAGTTTAAACTGACAAACCCAATAACTAAGGAGGTGGAGGGTGCAGGGAGACAGCTCCTTGCAGAACAGAGAGGTGTGAGACGGGTAGAGATGGGTCTGCAGAGCCAGATGCTGGAGAGGAAGCTAGAAAATCTGAATTCCTGGCTCAAGGGCGAGGAAACCCGGCTCCGTGACCTGGAGCTCCATCTCTTCCCTGTTGGCTCCCACCTCATTAGACGGTGAATACAGCTGAAAGCCTCCTCTCACTCTCAGTTACTTATAGCTTCATATATGTGTGAACAAAAGGTCCAAACACATTTAAATATCATGATTGTTGCAGTGTGTAAATTACAGTTACTAGACGTAACTACAGTTCTACGAGTGTGTGTGTGCCCACCTACGGGTTTCGCTATTGGTACCCTCCTTTGGCGCCAGTCAGACACTTAGACAGACATAGAGTTGCCGCACCAATCATGCCCTCGCATTGGCGCACGCCCTGCCCCGCTCCAAGAGGATATAATCTGGCGGTCCCATCAGCTCTTCCTTCTTCAGATCAACCTAGGAGAACACGGAAGCAGTCCAGCTGGGCTACCAGGTAGGTGGGCACGCACACACTCGTAGAACTTTAGTTACATCTAGTAACTTTAATTTCTACTTCGTGTGGTGCTTAGCCCACCTACGGGCTTCGCTATTGGTATCCTACCAAGGCGGAGGCCAGCTGGACCGGCTGACAAGATTGGTGCGGAAGAGGGAGCAGGCAGGCCGTACGCCCAGTACAACCACGCCAAAACCCCCAAGACACTGCTGTCAAGCACCCTTGCACACGTGTCAAACAAGAACTGTGACACACCGTCAATGGAGCATGCACACACCAGTCAGAACTCCCAAAGTCACATCGGCAGGCGGGCAAGACCCTCGCCACAGTCTGAAGTCCCCCAGGGAAAACAGCAGCCGGCCAGGTCAAAAAACCAGTCCACTTAAACGACAGGACCGTTGTCCCCGCTTAAGACCGACATGGCCACAGAATCTTCGCAGAATCTGCCGCAGATGCGGCAACACCACGTGTGGAATGGGCACGAACCACCGCCGTCAGCGGGTGGTGGCGTGCCTCATAAGCAGCCGTAATAGCTCCACCAACCCAGTGGGCAAGGTGCTGGGAGGACAGCAGGACTCCACGCCCCCTGGCTCCGAATCCCACAAACAGCTGGTCCATCGTGCGGAAGTTAGCTGTATGCTCAACGTAACAACGCAAAGCCCTGAATGGACACAGCAACCACAGCCTCGGATCGTTCACTGATGAACCAGATGAGGCGGATCACTCTCGAGTGAAAATCCGAAGTGATAACCTTGGTATGAAAGGCCGGGTTAGGCCAGAGATGAACCAGTCCACCATCCTGGCTGAAGGACATGCAGGAGGGGTGGACTGACAGGGTGCAGAGATCCCCGACCCTTTTGGCAGAAGCCAGAGCCAAAAGGAGGGCAGCCTTTGAAGGAGAGAAAACGGAAGTCTGCCTGCTCCAAAGGCTTGAAGGGGGCCCCCCCCAGACCATCCACCATGATGTGGAGGTCCCATGGGGGAACGACATGTCTAGGGGGAGGCCTAAGCCTACACGGTCTTCACAGAAACCGATTCACCAGTGGGTGGCTGCGTGCGGAGAAGCGCCCTAAGCCATCGTGGCCCATCATGATGGCCGATGCAAACACCCCGAGGGTGGAAGCAGAGTGACCGCTATCCAGCAGAACCTTAATAAACTACAGAACCCCACCGACGGCGCAGGAGTCGGGATTCAAACCCCTCTCTGAGCACCACAAAAAAGGCGCCACCGAGACCTGTAGGCCCGGACAGTAGAGGGGGCCCTGGCACTCTGGATAGTGGACACCACGGCCGGGGGGAGATCTAGCCCTGCTAGTCTCACCCTCTCAGCATCCAGACCAGGAGTCTCCTGCCCAAGACAGGGCGGGACCACAGGGCGCCTCCCGCTTGGAGTAGGAGGGCATCGGGTTCGTCGGGGATCGGCCAGGGATCCCTGACCACCAACTGAACCAGGTCCGGGAACCACTTGGTGCTCGGATTGTCCGGGGCTACCACAAGAATGTGAAGGCCCTGCAACCGCACTCGGCACAGTAAAGGGGTCAAGAGGCCGGTCAGAGGGAAGGCGTACTCCCAAAGGCCAGACCCCGTGAGCCAAGGCGTCTACCCTGAGAGGGGGTTAGTCTGACGAAATGAGGGAGAACCAAAGTGGGCACTGTGCATTCTCTGCACTTGCGAAAAGGTCAGCCACAGGGTGACCGAACCTGTGCCAGATCTGTGTTACTATTAGGGACGACAGGCACCACTCTTCGGAAAGTGGGCCTCCCCGAGACATTCTGTCTGCACCGACATTGAGTGCGCCTGGCACATGTCGCACTCTCGGAGAGAACAGGTGGCAATCTGCCCACAGCAGAATTTCTGCCGCCTTGCGATGCAGGGGAGGGGATCTGGTCCCCCCCCTGTCTGGTCAGGTAGGCCACCACCGTGGTGTTGTCTGACCTGACCAACACATGTTTGCCCTGCAGCCTGGGCTGGAAATGAAGTAACACCTGCGGCACCACAGTCATTTCCAACACATTGGTGTGAGTGGGCGTGGAGTCCCAGACACCACCCACTACAGAGTGGCCTACAGTGCCTCGCCAACCTGCGAGCGACGCATCCGTGAACACCTCGACATGATGTGAGACGCAGCCCATGGGATCTCCTTGTTGGAGGCAAACTGGGTCCAGCCAGAACACGAGGTCCTCGTGCGCCTGCGGTGGACTCGAGACCTTCCTGTGCCTGTCCCGCACCAAAGATAGGCGGAGGTGACTAAACCACCGCTGGAGCCTATGCATATGAAGGAGGCCCAGGCGCACCATGGGGTGGGCCGCGGCCATCATTCCCAGGACAGTCCTCGCCTGGTGAACCCGAATCACGGATGACGCAACCAGGGGCAATAGAAGGGACAGGAGCGAGCTCCGCCTCTCCTATGAGAGTCGAGCCATCATGGACACCACATCAAGTTCCTGGCCCAGATACATCTTCTGCTGGGCCGGAAGAAGTGCACTCTTGTCCTCGTTCACCACAAACCTAAGGCATTTGATCTGATGGAGAACCTGGGACATGTACTTCACGGTCTTCTGACGAAAGGACGCCAGTACTAGCCAATTGTCCATGTAGGTAAAAATCCTCAGAACCTGACGACGGAGCGGCTCCAGCGCAGCCTCGACGCATTTGGCGAAGGTGCGCGGATGGAGGGAGTAGCCAAAAGAGAGGTGGTCGTACTGAAAACACTGGTCTCCAATGGCAAAACAGAGGAACTTCCTGTGCCTCATCAGGATGGGGATATGGAAGTAGGCGCCCCTGAGGTCGATTGACGTCATCCAATCCCTGGTGCGGACACTCTCCAGGAGGTGTTTGACCATCAGCATGCGGAACCTCCTGGTGGTCACGTGAGTGTTGAGGACCTGCAGGTCCTGAATAGGTCTCACTCCTCCCTTTTTCTTTGGAACCAGGAAATAAGGGGAGTAGAAGCCTGAGTGCTCCTTCTCCGTGCTCAACGGGGAGAGGCCACATCTGCGCTCAGCTCCTCCCAGCGATGTGATGCAAAGGATTGTGCTCTTTAAAAAACCAGGGGCGTTTGGCCGTGGCCACAGCAGCCTGCTCCGTGACCGGTGGCAGTGAAGGGCCCACATCAGGTGAACCGGCCGTCATGAAGGGGGTCAGGCTAATGCTGGGCTCGATTCGCCCCTGCCGTGCTAGTGCAGCGTGATGTGAGGAAGCCTTCTCTCTAGAAGATGCGGGATGTGTGACCACAGTCACTGCATCTCCAGCGGCCCCGGAGCTCCGCGTCTGACGTCGGCAGGTAACCACAGGTGGAGCGGCCGCATCGGTGAAGAGGAGACCACAGCCACGCTCGGTATGCCCCAGCGACGCTAGCTTGGTGAGAGGCGAAGGATTGTGCTCTTTAGAAAACCCGGAATGTCCGGGTGCAGCCACAGCATATCCACTCGTCCTGACACTCTGCGTCACATGACGGTGGACAGAGGATGGAGTGGAGGGAGAAATGTGCCCTGACCGGGCTCGGTACGGGCCTGTTGTATGAACGTGGCGGGAAATAAAGGATTGCGGCTCTTTCGAGATGTAACGGGCCTGACGGCCTTTATTGTTTGCATTTTTAGCGACAACAAGAGGAGGATGGACGAGGAGGTGGGGCCCTTCATGCAGCAACCTCGGTCCGTCTCGGCTGATCGGTGCCCCGCTGTTGCGGAAGCCGGTGAAACGGCGCCCATGTAGGCAGCTGGACGCTCGGTTTCCTCAAGCGGAAGAGCAAAGCAAGCTGGGCAGGAAACGCGCTGGTTTTGATGCTGTCAGCCAAGGCAGGTGAAGCAGCACTCGTGCCAGTCTTGCTCCATCAGCGGAGTGCCGCATCCATGGCAGGTGTATGGCCTGATGCCGGAAGGCGACAGAGATCGGGCCGACTTATCCATCTTCGTCTTTGTCTTTGTCTTTGTCTGTGTCTTTGTCTCGCAATGATCAATCTCAAGGCTGAGAAAGAAGTAGGGAGAGCTGAAGGGACTGCCAGATTATATCCTCTTGGAGCGGGGCAGGGCATACGCCAACGCGCGGGCATGACTGGAGCGACAACTCTTTTGATCTGTCTCAATGTCTGGCTGGCGCCAAAGGAGGGTACCAATAGCGAAGCCCATAGGTGGGCTAAGCACCACACGAAGTAGAACTCCTGGTCATGTTTGGTGAACTTCTCAGGCACTGCCACTTCAGGATCAGACATGAGCCATCATCCACTGATTTTGGCTTTGCAGTCAGACTTTGGTTCAGAAGTGTCCTGAACTTCAATATAAATACACACAAGCGATTTTTCTTCTGTATAGGCAAGTGTAAACATGACAGTCAGACATGGGTCCCTTCATAAAGCATATAAATAAATAGTAAAAAAAAAAATCTGATTCAAGCAGCAAATCCAATCTGGACATCCAGACCTGCACATTGTGCACAGCTTGATGATGAGCATCATTTGACTCAGGTGTGCTGGAAACCTCTAAAACATTTTGGAAAGAAGGTCTGAAGCCCAGGACCGGGATCAGAAGAAGATTATTTGATTGTATCAGAAGAGGATTATTTTTTAATATATTTCAAACAAATAAGAATCAGTCAATCAATGAATAAATCGATCAAATATGTTCATCTTTGAGTGTGGTTCTGCAGATTTCTTCCTGTTAAAAGGGAGTTTTTCCTTTCCACCATCTCCTCCTCAAGTGGAATTGTTTATATTTTCTCAGCAGACTGTGGTGTATTTGAGGATGTAGAAAGAAAGCTGAGTTGAACTCACATTGTTTACATTGTTTTCTCAGTAATTAACCTCCATAAAGGCCAGATCAGAAACATGAGTGAGTCTACACATTTCAGATCTGTCTCCATCAGGCTCAATGGGTGGGATGGTCTCTCTCTCTCTCTCTCTCTCTCTCTCTCTCTCTCTCTCTCTCTCTCTCTCTCTCTCTCTCTCTCTCTGTCTCTCTCTCCTTCCTCCTGGAGTCTTTTTGTATATTTCTTCTTTTCCTGTCGCCTGGTGGCTGCAGCAGCGCCACAGAGGAGGAGGAGGAGGAGGAGGAGAGCGGAGAGAGGAGGATGCAGATAAAAGAGGAGAGCAGGGCTGTTCATGCTCCGGGCATCTCATCTTATATATCTGGAATATTTGGGGGATTTTTCTCTTTATGGTCGTCTTGATGTCTTTTTTATTGATTTTTTATTTCGGACGGACAGAGGCTCCGTGACTGGCATCATTAAAACCTCTCTCGCGCACACACACACACCGTCATCATCACCCTCCACACACACACACACACACACACACACACAAACACACAGACACGTGAATTCTCGCCTACGTGACAGGAGATGCTTTCCTTTCCTCACATTTGACGTGGTTTTCTGACACCCACGTTCACGCGCGGAGCGGACTCACGCCGCCGGGAATTCTTTTTATTATTTATTTTAATTTCTTTTTCCAGACGTTTCTCCTTCCCCTGCGCTCCAAAGTTGGGGGAAATCGGACAGCATGGATGTATTTGGCGCATTCCTCGGTGCGTTTCGCGCGCGTCGCGCCCCGAGGACGCGCGGCTGCTGGAGGCTGCTCGCGCTGCTCTGCCTCTTCTCTCACAACTACCTGGGCTCGCTGCTGGACTGCCCGCCCACCTGCAGCTGCTCGCCCACCGAGATCTACTGCAATAAGTCCGACGGCAGCCGCGTCTTCCCGCTGCTGTCCTTCCAGGGCAACGCCGGGAACGGCTCCGCGAACCTGGAGGACCTGCAGAACATCACGGCCATGTGAGTACGGCCGCACGGCCGCGGGGCTGCTGGGCTGCGGAGAGCCGCACGGCCCCCCCCCCCCCCCGTCTGCTCTGATGCGCCCAGGCTGAGCAGGATTACCTGATGCATCCATCACTTCTTCTGATGCATCCACTCTCTTCATCATGCATCTGTGAATTTCATCCCCTTTCAAAGCATAATCTAACATTCTTGAACAAGCTTGATGAATGTCCTTAAATGATTTTGTATTTTACACACGAGAAAGTTAATTCCATCATTGGAGCCATTTACATATCAGATCTATTCACCTTCTCATGACGCATAAAACCATTTAATCCAAACAGCCAGGCTTCCATTCTGATCCTGATATAATATTTCTAATGTGAAAATTCAAGGTGCAGGACCGCATGAATAATGGATCTGTGGAGTCAAAATAGCCAGCATTATTTATTAATCCAATAGCTCTTTTCTCTGGTTTAATTATTGAATCAACATTACTTTTGTATACATTTTCTCAGACCCCAACACAGCAGGACATGTGTGACCATTTTAGTTAAATACATCCTGCATGTGGCTTCCAACAGAAAATACATTTGTCATGACTCCATGTGTGAGTTGAAAGTTTTCTTCCTCTTTATTCTTTTAAAGACTTTCAATTCAATCAGCCTCTGTTACATGATTACAAAAATCTCCTCAAAAGATTGCTTCAGAAAATTAACCGGGATTAAGAGATGCTTTGTTAAAACCACTGATAAGAAAAACCGTGGTCTACAAGATCTGTCACCATCCCATCCAGTCATCTGCTGCTTAATACACCGATGTAGAAGAAAAAGATGGTACAAAACTTACTGATGAAAAGTTAAACTAAGTATCACTAAACAAAATGGAGCGCGTTGTTTATTCTCAGGATATCAACATCGGAAAAAAACACATTGTCAATAAACTAAATTAAATAATAATTAAATATGAAGGCAACATTGCAGTTACATCAACTAAGTCAAACATGATTGGCATCTATTGATATCACTCTTGGCTGCCACAGCCCCAACCTTTAGTTACTTACTGACATTGACTACATTTCCACATACTGAGATAAAGATACATGAAGCCCATTCACCACCGTGAACCACCTCAACAGAGCTTCTGAGTCAGCGCTACACACACTTCCATCAGTCTTACAGTCTACGGAACACATCGGTCAGTGTGTAGCAGCTGTGGATCAACTGGGCGGTTGATCTGCTGAGAGACATAGCGCGAACTCTGCGCTCCAGTCATTAAGTCACTGGCATTGTACCGGCTGTCTTTCTCCTCCTCTTGGTATTTTGGCAGAAGATAATTTACTGTCTGTCCTACTTTTGTTCGTTGTCATTAATATTAAAGAATCTCCAAACTGCGGACGGGGGGCGTAGCTGACGCCGGACGCCATGTTGTGTTTGCTCGGTTGTACCTGAGATGTTTTTCGGGTGCGCTGTGCCGTGTCGAACTCGATTCACGATCCTGGAATCGGGATCGGTAGATCCCTAAAAACAGTGTTAATGTCTTATTATTGTAATGCTTGTCACTTATGACATAATATCATCTTGCCACAAAACGCAGCAATTGAAAACCTTTGAAGAAATGTAAAAGAGTGATTCTATAAGTTCAATTCTAAAAACTGAATGAAAATGGTCGATGGAACCTCTCATGGTTATAGGACCGTGTAGGTGCGGTTGAAACTGATAGAAAGTTGAAATAAACGAAGCACCAAGATGTTCTTTGGCCTGATGGGGATTAGACCGGATCTGTCAAAGAGAGCTGACTGAATAAAGCAGAAATGACTCAGGTAAAAAAAAAAAGTTTCTATCTCAAAGCATCAGTTTTCTGAGAAGCAGTCAGACAGATATCTAAAAGAGGGAAATATCCTCTGAATACAAATCATGCAGATTCATTTCCACATCCGCCGCATGAAAATCCGGTTTAGGGTTTGAAAACAACTGATGTGTTTTTTTTGTTCATGGAACGTGACTGAAAACTCAGAAAATGGTGGTTTCCTGTTGAGTTTTTCTTATTTAACTTTTTGTTCCTTGCTTTGAAATCGCCCAACAGCCACTGTAGTATAACAGTAGTAAGAAAACCAACCGTTGAGCATACGGTGCAGTGTATGGGCATTTGCTTACAGGGAAACAAACTGTTGAATATTTCTACTGATCTTTTGATTTTTACGGATATCAAAGACTTTTTTGGGGGGTTTTAAATGTTTGCAGCTTAACCCAGGCGGCCAATAAATCCATCTGAGGTATAGTGTGTGCGTGATCATCAGTGATACTTTGGGCATTCAAGAGCATCCGTGCATCATAGCTCAGCTGGAAATAAATAGGATTTTAGTTCAGGAGCCATCTACAGCTCAGTTTCATCTTGAGAGATGTATTTAGCGATCCTTTAAGTTTGCGTTTTACTACAGATCTGTAGTATTCAGTATCAAGTATTTCTGTTGTGCTCAGAGGAAATGTAGAATCCAACACAGATTAGCCGCTATCGACAGCTTTCTACAGCTTGATTTGGTCCAGTTTCTCACCCACCACAACCAGAAAGCACATCGCGGACCGGCGGACCGGCAGACCGGCTGACGGGAAGGAAAAACGCCGCCTGGTTTCAGGGACGAGCTGTGCCGTTCGTCTCTGACTCAGTGGACGTCACTGTGGTGGCAGAGAAGCACAAAACAAAGCTGACAGGGTGTCAGATTGAGGATCACATGATGAATTCACACAGATTCCTTTTCACCACCTCGTAATAGTGTGTGTGTGTGTGTGTGTTCGTTCTTTTGGTTTACTTCAGACACCCCTCAATGTAGGCTATTCTTCTCAAAACCCTCCTTTCAACAGCCTACAGGATAAATCCACAGGGAGGTACGGGGAAAAAGATTACAAGTGGTGTGCTTGCTGTTTCTAGAGTGCACGGGGAAGGGCGTCCGCTGCTCTCACAGTCTTTTATATTCCAAATATTCAGGTGGTTGTTTGCTGAAGCAATGCTCAGAATGATCCGCCGGCCAGGAGCAGGAAGCTAAAGGAGTTATTATATGTAGATGTTGAAAGCAGAGCAGATAAAGAAGAAAGAAACAGAACAATCTGCATCATAAGAGCAGGAATCACCCAAAATACAATCCAGGAACATGTGACAGGTTTTGTGTCTGATAGTTGAGAATGATCTTCACTTAGACATTTCATGCTGCAAAACTTAGAATGGACTGCTCCACGTAGCTCAAATATATCATCAAATCATCAAAAAAAAAAAAAATCATCTTGATATCACAAAACTCAACAGCATCGTCACGTTGGCCCGACATCCTGCAGCTTTTACTCTCTGTGTGTCAGTGTAAACGATCGCGTGGGCTGAATCTAGTCATTAAAGTTTCATAAACATCCATAAACATGATTCAGTCTGAGTGTGTTTGAAATAAATAGGCCTGTTAAAATATCTGATATCATTAGTGGCCATTATGCGCCATATAAATGAGAGCGCTCATGTCTTCTGTTCAGAGTGTAGGTGGCTGGTAAAGCTGCGTAGCGCTGAGGAACTGTTGAGCTTCAGGGATTCACCGATTCGCCACCAACAAGAAGGAGTACGAGTAGCTACTTGTTGAGTTCTAATACGAAGACCATTGAGCCTAATTTATACTCCGTACACAAACAGCGTGCAAATGCATTGTAGCAGACCGCCTCCACACAACCTCTACGTCAACGCTACACACACCTCCACCAGCCTTGAATTCTCCAGGATACGACTTTGTCTGCAGTACGTTGAGCGCAGTGGCGTCGATCTACAGGCTGCGCTATACGTTCTGTAGGGTCTGCAACCTTTCACATCAAGACAGCACTTTACACTTTACACCAAATGAAATTCATCCTGTGCCACAAACATGTTTTGTCATTAGAGATTACTCAGATGATAAAGTTCTTTATATAGTAAATTCATGAGTTAGAATCACTGTTATCCAGAGCCGTTTGTTGAGTTTGTTGCTTTTGATGATTTTTTTTGTGTCTTTTTTTTTGCTTCTAAATTTAAAGCAGTAATTGGAAACATAAGGTCAGTTCTGGTATGGACGGGGACATTTAAGGATGCGTTCTCATATCAGTGTTTCAGTGTTTCGCGGGGTTTTAGAGGTCCCTCATTAAAGTGTTTCCTGCACTGCTGTAGCATTGTGCAGTATGTTGACATGCCTGTCTTTGTTTTGTGTAGTGGAAGGTGCATGGCGGTAGATGTGTGTAATATGCATGAAGGGCATCCCTGGTTGAGGGAGGGGCAGGTCTAATGTGCTGGACGACACGTCTTTTAAAGCCGGTGTGATGATTGTTGTGAATTTCATGGGGTTTGTCGGGACTAATGAGCTACATTTTAACATACTTTGGAATTGCATCCCGCTTCGATACAATCTCAACATGAAGTCAGTTTTAATGAAACATTCTGGTGTAAAATACAGTGAAATGTCTAAAAAGCTTCTCCTGTAGCTGCTGCATTTTGGGTTTCTTTACAATTTCACACTGACAGCATGGCTTTGAGGCTGATGATAGTTAGCTATCTTTCATGGCAGCATCACTGATATTGCAGCTCGGGTCTCAGTGTTTTGTTGTGTCTGCTACTCTTAAGAAATTTTTGGTTTTGGCTCACTGGCCTTATGTTTGACACCCCTGATCTCTGGTTTTTATTTTCCTCATGAGGAGTCGATCACTGAGTGATTGGTCAAAAAGCAAAAGTGGGTGTAGTTAACAGGGGAAAATTGTAAAGATTTGATGAATAAAAATTCATTCAATGCACCTTGAAAAACAAAAAAAAAAAAGACATTTCAGTGGATAATAAGTTGTTGAAATTCAGCCAGGAGTGATGCACTTCAGTTGCTTGTTTGGTTTGAATACTGTAACCAACATTTCTCTGTTCATCACTTTGAGACTGAAGGACAAGCCGACACATGTGTTCATTCAGCACCCGTCTGTCTGGGAGAAGTCAGAACATGTGGTTGTGTCCTCCTTCTTTTCTTTATGCATTTAATGCAGCTATTTATCAAATACACTATGACAAAAAGATCAATGCAAAGAGATCAATACTGATGTCTCAGGCTGATGTCAATATTAATATGCTGTCAATTATGACAATGGATGAAAAAAATCAATATTTTGTCCAGTAATGCACTAATGTTGTCAGAAAATGTCAATTATGTGTGAAATAATAGATTACAAGCAGGTCAGAGTGATGTTTGATGCATTAGTGTTTACAAGGCCGACACCTCGGGCTGCAGAACCAAACAGGCTTTTACTGTAATTACCCACTGTTATTGGATGAGAAGCTTCTGATTCAACACTCCTCTGAAATATCACAAATGTGACTGCAGTGCCAGAGTGTTGGTTTGTTTACTGCCTTTCTGATGATGTGAGGCCTGTATATCACCACAGAGAGGTTGTTGCTGTTGTGGCCTGCACAGTTTGGCTTGGATTTTGCCTCATTTTCTCTTTTCATAATTTGATATTGCCTGTTTTTCCCCCTCATATGATCCATGCCTCCTGCAGGTTTTGGGTTGAAGTTCATGCTTTGTGTTTGGACTGTAAAAAAACACCTAAAAGGTTTTCAGCATGAAAAGAAAGGTGCGATTTAACAAATATTAAAGCTGAAAGACTGAAAGGTATTTATTGTAAATCTTACTGCTATTGCAACATCATCAAATATTGCTTTTTTCACTTGACATCGTGCAAGTGTTGCAGTCGTAACCTTCACCTTGTAGCAGGGAGGTCCCCGGTTCGAGTCTGGGTTGGAGGTCTTTGTCTTTGTAAAGTCGCAATCACTTCCTGTTTTCTCTCTTCTCACCTGTCTGGTCTGCGTCATTCCTCCCTGTGTGTCTAAACAGTCTGATGTGCCTCATCTGTTTGTCTCTGTGTATAAATCCTCTCCCTCAGCTCAGTGTGTCATTTCCACATTGTCACTGTGTCTCTGAGATCTCGCTTCCTGTTAATATATTTTCCTACCTTTTCGGAATCAGGAACCTTGGTCTGTTTTCTGGCGATCAGTTTGGTTTGTGCTTGTTAGACTTCTGCCCTGGACTTGCTAACAAACTCTCTGAACGTGACACCGGTCTGACAGTCTGTTTTTGGGTTCTGCCAGTGACTGTGAGACCTTTCTGTAAGGTGTGTGTAAGTTCTCCCTCTCTATTGGTGCTCTGGTTTCTAAAACGTGCTTTGGAGGTGTACTGGTGACTAAATACTCACATGTCTGAGCGTGAATTTGTGTGATGGTTTGTCTCTTTGTTTGACCTGTGATGAACTCCAGGTCTGCATCAATTCAGTACTGATAGCATACCCGGAAAAAGCTCCCCGATACAACCCGTCGAGTATTTACGTGACGTCATGCGTCAGTAACGTCGCTCTCAGGTAAACAAGAGAGCGCGAGCGATGTCCGCTGTTTGTAGATTCTTAAATATGAATGAGAATGACGAAAGTAAGACGGCGTGTAAATTATTACCTGTCAAATTATCAAGAGGAAGAGAAAGATAGTATAACAGAAGCAACTTAATCAGCAGAGTTAGTCTGATCTCACTCATCAGTTTAACTGCTCTGAACAAAGCTAATTGCTACATGCTAAAGAGTTTCAGGGATCAGACCTGTCCAGGGTGGATCTGCTCAAGCTCACCGTTACGCTGAATTAGACAAAGAGGGATGGAAAATGTTTATGTCTTTACTTCACGTCACACTAGAGAGGGCTTTGTGTACCGCTGGTTGTAAACGTTACACAGTTTAAGATTCAGTCTCTCACATTCAACAGGTGTGGAGATTTTCATGGTCGTCACCATCATTCACGGCCGCGCCTGCATCAATAGAAACATTCATGAGTATAAATTGAAATCAGCGTTGATATTCCTCTCACTCAGATGTGCATGGCTTTACATTTGTGCATGCTGGCATGTGTTTGGTGCTGCTGAGCAGAAAGTCCAAAAGCGCTGCCGTTTCCCGTGTCCCTCTCAGCTTCACCGTGATCGAAGCAGTTTGTGTGTATGGATGGATATCAGAGTCTAAAAAAGGAATGGAGCTGTTGCGTAAGTGCGCAGCATTTTTGATAAATCAAAGACACCACTGACTCACCCCTGCTTTCAGACCTGCACCACGGAGTGCTCTCTGAATAACGTTGATGTGGGGTTTATACATATGCTGTGTTTTACCCGCCATGCGCTGCCCTCGAGTGGCTCCGTCGTGTGTCAGCGGATTCTCTCGGTGTCGCTGCGCGTTGTGCTGTTTGCTGTTGCTGTTTGAACGGTGTGATGAGAGCAGTCAGACAGGATTGGACTGGTTGAAGCCGAAGCACAGTAGTTTCAGCACTGGACAGCTCCCCTGACTGCGTCTCCTGCTGCTGAATACAAAGTAACTGAAAACAACAGATGAGATGCTTACGTGGGTGCAAAGCTGTTGCCATGGTTACCCCAGCTTCAGTTCCCGTGGTCGTCCAGCTCTACACTTTACACTACACGCTGCCTATTTGCCTTCGCTGTTTTTATTTTGATACTAATCAAAATCAATTACGTACTTATAATTTACTCTGCTCAGTGGTGCTTTCTCCTCTCTGAGAGAGCCGGAAACTCTCTGTCCGTTTCTCTGAATATGCCTTTTGCACAAGAAGAAATGACTTGATGTTAGAAAATGAATGACTGACAAGCTGTCAAGGTGAACTATCATCTTCAATCCTAGATCCATATTATTTTATGCTATTTTGTTTGTAATCTGTAGACACAATTTGATCTAAAGAAACAAAATGACTTCTCTGGTTAATTTAGTGCAAAAGCAATATAAAAACTGTAATGGTGCCTGTTTTTATTTGAACATGAGGCAAAAATGTCATGTTGGCCCTATATTTACCTGTTTGAAATGTCAGAATCGGTGCTTCAGACCATTTCATGGATCCAGCAGTGGGTGTGTTAAGAATTAGGATGATTTATCATGTTGGCCTCTTGTTGACAGCTCTAAGGTAGACGTCATGCTAACATGGTTCTCATCAAGTATTGACAATATATGATTTACAGCTTGATCCAGGATTCAGTGCACTCACGTGTTTCTCTTTTAGCTGTCAGCTCATGCAATTTCATGTCAGTGAACAGTGTGCACATATACATATTGCTCCTTTGCAATATAATGAGAAATCAATGAGGCAACTGGTGGGTTTGAGGTGTTTTAAGTTGCTTTCTTTGGCGCAGTCCAGAATCCTGCATGTTTTAGGTCTCTCCCTGCCACAAGGTACCTTATTAATGCAGAGGGTTATTACTGGGTTTTATTTGATCTGAATTTGAAATAATGAAGTGACTGAGGTATGCTGAAGCATCTAAACATGCAGGACACTGAACCTTCTGAGCCAAGCTTGTTTAATGTAAACAAGATGTTTACGATCTCCTCCCTTTTCTTGCGGATTCTGATCCTACTCACCGAAGCACCGTTCACACAGTAATGATTCAGAAAGGTTTAATGTTCGGAAATTATGTGCACTTACACTGCAACTGAAGAAACACTGAAAACCATGTTTTTCTGTTGGGCCGCTGCTGGGTGCTGTGCAGACCCTCACGTGAATGCTGAGAACAACATGCTATAAACAATGGCAAGCATGCAAATATTCATACAGATAAATGAGGAAGGCTATTACGGCCTCTATACTTGAAAACACAAGCCGTGATGTGTGTGCAGTAGCGGCATTTCCATTTTCAACAAGGAGACAAGCGTTTAGAAAGTTCCTTTTCGCCCGTCTACACAGTGATGGAATCCAAGCGTTTTTGAAAACGTTCCACCATGGGAGCTGCTTTAAAACAAAGTTCCATTTTTAGTATTTCTGAACACAGTTGAGTTGTCACTTGACATCGTGTCCTGAATCTTAACTGCAGGTTTGCTGCTTCACTCTGTCTCTGATTCAATCCTAGTTTTTTTTACTACATCCCACAATTTGGTTCATCTGCTGACATTTTGTACTTTCATCACTGTCCTGGTTGGTTTTCCTGCAAATGGATTCACATCTGGCCGCTGTAGAAGGTGCAGTATTGGTCTTTTGTCAGTGGAGTTATCAGCTAATGCACTGTGAATGAAGCTGCTGACGCAGCTCCGGCAGCTGACCTCAGCACGCCAGTCTGCGCCTTGCTCCTCTGTTTTGACACAATGTCACCTTCAGGTGGTGAGTAATGTGGGAAAGACTGCAGGTTCCACACACTGCAGTGCTTTGTGCAATTAACAGTTCCTTCGTTATCGCGCTGGAAGTATTTGGGAGTCTGGTCGTGCTGCCATGCAGCGCACGAGCAAACACACTGTAAAGAAGCAGAAGCCGCCACCCACCAAGTGTGCTGGCTTTGATAAGATAATACATAAATGAATAGAAATAATAAAATAAAACTGCATTGATTCTGGCTTTCCATTAACTTATTACCAATGGAGAACGATGCCATTTCATGTTGACTGTTGTCATGCTAACAGGCCTAAGAGTTGTTAATTTGCCCCCTCAATATGCTGCTGTTAACCGTCCCAATTCAAAGGACCCGCCACACCCTGTCGCGAAACTGACAGATTATCAATAATCAGCAGTGGAACACATTATAGATGCATTATTGTTCCAGCTGATTTTGAGCTGCGTATTTATCATAGAGATGTTCATAAAGCTGATTTAATCATTCGTCTCTTCACCCCTTCATCCCATAATCCAGGTGTTTATTTACTAAACTCTGGAGTCCTGTGTGTGTGTGTGTGTCAGCATCACGGTGACATTCAGAAAAGCCCCAGCTGTAAACACCACCTACATCACTTTCACACAGTACGGAGCAATCTGAAATCAAGAGAGGCTGTTGGGTTTTATTGATACTGGACTTCTGATTGACATCGATCATATGAAAAACATGTCCTGCTGGCGTCACCCAGAAAATATCAGAGATCAGCGTTCATGTGAGCTGAAAAGTGTCCCATACTGGTCCTTTAGACATTTGCAACCATGGTGTCCCGACCCTGATGAGGGGGGGGGGGCGCGAAAGATTCATAAAGATACGGGTGCCAAACGTAAGGCCCATGGCCCTACACCGGCCCACAAGTGCCTCCAATCTGGCTACTGAACAACCAAGAAAACTGTAAAAATCTCAAGCAAAACGCTGATTTTCTTAAACAAACTTCTTAAGAGTAGCCGACACAACAAGACACTGAGACCCGAACTGAGACATCAGTGATGCTGTCATGACAGCTAGCAAACTAGCATTAGCCTCAAAGCCATGCAGTCATGCATAATGCGACAGCTATGGGAGATTGTTTTTTGGGACATTTTACTTTACTTTGGACCCGACGGTTACGTTAAAATTGGTTTCATGTTGCGATTTGATTTTTTGAAAATTCAGACGTTTCCATGTTATATGCTCCGCACCATTTCAAAGAAAAACTATATATTTTACAATGTTTCAGTATAAATATGGTTCTGTTTTATTGGTCAAGATGAAGTTGGGTTTATGTGGCTCCTGGGACTCACTGCTTGAGACTGCGTGACCTCTGACCTGTGGATAGATGGATCAGGAACAGCTTTACCTCACACAGAGGTTTCCATGAATCACTGCAAATATTGTTTTACAGTGAGAAGAGTCTGTTTTTAATGAAATCTCTTCTTGTGCTTCCTTTCAGACACATTGAAAACTGGACGGATCTGCAGACGTTAAGACACATCGATATGGAGCTTTACACCGGGCTGCAGAGGCTGTGAGTCCTCCACGTCTCTACTGGGCTTCGTTTTGTCTGTGCAGTGTTTTAACGTTCTCACATAATGTACAAAATGCGATATGGCAAAACACAAATTGTTACCTTGATGAAGAAAGCAAAGAAAAGTAAAGGTGAATGACTGTTTTTCTTTTTCTGTCTCTCTCAGAACTATAATAAGGAGTAACCTCAACACGATTCACCCTCGAGTTTTCTCCAACAACCCCCAGCTGCACTACATGTAAGTGTCTACAGACAACAGCAGGTCATTTGAAATATATGACTCTGAAAGCATTATGTTCCAGAGTCATTTCATTGGGAAGAGACAAACAAAGTGACGTGAAAACACTCATATGTGGATCACTTTATGGATCTTGATACCTGGACCTAGTAGGATTTAGTGCCATTTAGTGGATCGCTCTCAAAATGTTATGTCTTCTCCACATGGCCACTTAGCCTGTACATTTAATAAGAATTCACCTCGAATTTCCATAATGTATTAAAAGCAGAAGTTTTCTTCTGCATCCTGCTTCCAGAAATGATGATCAACCCCAGAACGAATTGAAATCACCTCTTTTATTACATAACTGCTGTTATTTTTACCTCAATCGAGGAGGTTATGCTTTGTTTTCCACAGGCTCTCTTTTGAGATATGACTGTTGTGCGTGTTTGTTTTGCTTTATCAATACATACACTCTGCAGTGTGTCAATAGGCCATACTTAAAAAACAAACACAGTTGCAAAGACTTGTAAGATGTTCGTATTTACAGGAGCGAAGAGATGAGTGCCAGGCTCTGACGGTGTGACGGGTAGTTACTGATTAATTGAACCATCAGGAAGTCAAGCGGTTGGATGTTCGGACTCTGCTCCCAGAGGTCAGGTTAAGTAGAGCCATGTGGAGTGAAGAAGCACCTCCGCGGGGTTCAGTCAGAGATGGACATCAGCTCCTCGGAGTCACATTTGTCCTATCAGCGATCTTCATTCTGCCAGCATCTCCAGTCAGTCCCTCTGAATTTTAATCAGGATGAATGCTTCTTTGTTTTTGTTTTGTTTTTTTATCCATGCAGGGGTTTTGTGTTTGCAAGTTTTTGTGCACAAAATGCCAAACAGAGAGCCCGACTTATGACTGCCTAGCATTTATCTCCACACTGCTGCTGTACTGTGGACTGCAGACTGTAGACCGAGCTCTTTTCCGCCACATCGTCCAGCTCACTGTTCATGAGTGTTTCAGTCACTCTTTAGTCATGTAGAATCGCTGGTGAGTGAATCCTGTAGCATGCAGCACAACTCAGAGTGAAATAATGTTTTAGTATTATTCCAGAATGAATTGACTGAGAATGAACCTGCAGGTGAGGATCGTCCAGGTAATCCTAATCCTGTTTCAGCTGCAGTACCAGCTGGAAGTGCGAGAGATGTTGGCGTGTATTCCTTTCCTACAGGACGCTCCAGCTCCGTGGACGTCATCTGATACAAGCCTTTTAACCTCGGTCGCCGTGTGAAGGTTGGCCCAAATAATGACTACACCCTCCGACAGTCCCTGATGCATGCTGGGAGTTATACTGTCATCAGGTTTATGTGCAGATTTATGTCCACCTGCACTTACCCATCGTACAAGTCGTAGTCGTATTCGTCAGGAAGTAAGTGAGGCTCGGTCAAGGTGAGGTGGATTATAAACCAGGGTCCAATCAGATCCTTCAGTGGTGCTGAGAAGCTTCGTGCTCCAGGAAATGATGCTGATGAAGGGACTTGTAATGACAGATATTTTCTGAGTGTGTTTTTAGATCCACAAAATCCACAAGATCTTTTCTGAAATGAGTGTCATGACTCCATGTAAACCAGGCCTTACAGTGTAGCAAGGCCTTCGTATTGAAGCCGCTGCTGTAAAGCAGGAGTCGGGTGCGCGGTTACAGACATTCGCTTTATCATGGGAACCAAATGAGAGTGACGCTGCATAAAAGACGAGATCATTGTGAAACGTGTAGAACTTGGAGGAGCACTGAGATTATCCACCTCCTCTGATGACCTCCTGGTGTGAGAGACAACAGAATCTGTGGACCAAAGTGTGTATTTGTGGAAGCTCTGGCATGTATTTCCAGATAGTGCTAAAGGTTACAAACTGTCGGGGGACAGACTTCAGTCTCCGAACAGGTGAGCGAGCACACAGCCGATGTTAGCGATCGATAGCCTTCTCCTTCCTACATCTTGACACTTTGTATCCTTTGCCATGGCAACGGCAGCAGAAAACTGTGGCGATCCGAGCTACAGCTGGCTCCACACAGACGCAGCCATCTGCTGTTTGTTTCTGTGTGTGTTTGTGAGGCTGTGGACTTCGATGTGTGTGTGTGTGTGTGTGTGTGTGTGTGAGTCTTTGTGTTGCTAGGAAACCTGGACTCTCAGTCCTTCACACACTTCCTCTAAAAAAAAAAAAGCCTGTGTTCCTTGAATGAAATTGAAATCACGCTCATGTTAATGAGATTGATCTGGTGTAAACAATGTGTCACCTTCTAGTTTTTTATTGGAATTAATCATTACTTCATAGCAGCGTGCTTGATTTATGCTTTTAAAGTTTGAGCTAAGGCTGATGATGGAGTGGATCGTGATAGGAATATCGAATGAAACAGGAAATGCATTCAGATTCAGTTTCAGAGTGACAGATCTGATTGTACCGTTTACTTGAACACTCAATAAAATAGTCCGATTATTATTATTATATTCATCCTAACAAGATGCAGTACCCCATTGTGCCTTAAATAAGCGAGTCTATGACAAATTATACTTGTTTTTTCATTTGAAACGTATGAATTTTATCATTTGAATATAATTTACTATTTTTTTAATTTATTCACTTCAGTTTTGTTTCATTTTGAGACTAATATTGACAATAACTATAGTAAAAAATAGCAACACCTCCTTCATGTGCCACTGGTAATGCATACACCACATTGCTGTAATGCTTTACACTCTGACCTTTGACCCCTTGTGCATGTTTTCAAGCTTCCAGTGTTTCTTTAGGGATGGCACCTGTATTCTCTGACGAGTAGAATATGGAAATTCGGGAAAAAATGTTGCACCCAACATGAAAACTACATTGTTTTCAGCATTTCTGCTATTTCCATGTATACAGACATCTTTTCCAGAATGTTGCAGAGTAAACATGAAACTTTTCTGAAACTGAAATGGGACCTTTGCTGGGAAATCGCCAAGACAAACTTTCAAGCTTACCTAGGATTAGCTGTTATTCTCCTTCTGGTGATCAACGTCTGTCAGACGCTCACTTCAGGAAAAACTGCTGGTCAAGTATCGACTCGGTCGGCTGCAAAAGAACAGAGAACACTCAATGTTTGAGCTCAATCCAGGGTCAAAGTCTCCATCTGCCGTCTGACGAGATTTATTCTTGTGTGAGCTGAAGAATCATTTTTTCTCCATGAGACAGTAACTCAACAGATCGCTATTTTTTCAAGTGTGTTTTTAATTTACAAGCCATCTCTTTGTATCGGAAAAGTAATATTTAAAAAAAATGTATTTTTTTTTCACATGAAATGGGAAAAAAAAAAACGCAGGTTGTCTCACGATCGCATCTTAGCAGAGATGTAGATTTCTCCTGGGTCTTTGTTTTCATGATTAAAACCTGCAGCAGTGCCGGCGGCTCCAGTGCCTTGCTCAATGGTTTGAGTGACTCTGTCGGGAACCCTCATCGCCTCTGTGAATATTTCAGTGTGGTCGGACAGTTCGTTAGCTTATCAACAGTGTCGCTGTAGCTGCCAAGAAAAGTCAGGTGCTTTTGTGTCAAAACACGTTTTCATTTGAAAATCCCTCCCAGTCCAACGTCTGCTCCACTTACCTTCATTAACACGGAAATCTTTATTGAGGAAAAGTGGTTAAATATGCTGATACTAGTAGACTCGACATCAGTGTATCAAAACTATACTTTGTACAGATCAAGTTCTGGCCAACATAAGTTTTTCCTTTACTGGGAAAACAAGAAAACCTGCAGAATGGCTGCTGTAGTGTGGTGTAGTGTGATAAACAGCAGGAAGAGCCATCAAACCTGAACTTCTCTTTCTGATCTTTTTTTGTTTTTTCCAATTCCAAAACGTGAAAGAAAGAAACAAAGTGAAGCCATCTAGAAGCAGTAGTTCAGAGCACAGCCTCTGTTTGTGTCAGGGTCCACTGCTTCACTGCAGGCTAATCATTTACATGGAATGAGTACACTCTCCGCTGTCTCTTTTCTCTCATTGTCCTGAGTGGAATAGTGATGAGGGGCCATGATCTCAGCAGCCACCAATAATAAGCACTGTTACATCAGCGAAGAGGAGACGACGGGCTTTGATTGCAGACGGAGATCAAATCAAAGGCATATGTGACCGTACAAGAGAGACCGTCATCGCTACAACTGGACTTCCTGATGCAGGAGCAGATCCTTTCCACTCTGTAGAAAACTGGTCATCTAGACTTGTTTGGTTTTTAGCCATTTTTGGTCGCATCTTGTCACCTATTTTCCAGATTAAACGTCTTTTTTTTTTTTAAGAAAAAAGTGATTTTGTGAGTGACTTTTCACATAAATGCTGTCTGAAACATTTCTTCCAGTTCAAGCAAAAGCCCACTTTTAAGGAGGATTCAATCACTACAGTCAGAGCCTCGCACCCTAAATACAACAACAGTGATCATTATATTATATAAATCTCATTCGTGTCTGATTTCTATACAGCTCCATAGTTGAAATCACTTGGTTATTGTGGAGAAGTCTCTTTTTCAAGCCCAATTCCTTCAAACTGGGCTGCATGTGGCCGCTGAATTATAGTGTGTTTGTCAGCCCTGAGCAAACGCAAGCAAGAGAACGCCGAAACACTAATGGGGCCGATTGCACGCCAAAAAACCTCAATTGGATACAACTGTTCCCACGCTGTTAGCATGCAATTTAGCGCAATTTTTCTGCAGGATCCTCAAAAATCAGGATCTATAGTTTCACTGTGCATTTGCTACAATAGCATAAAATATGTCTTCCACACACTGGATACGCACAAAGAAGCTCCTGCTGCCCGACGCTGCATGCACTGGATGAATCTTGCGAAAAGAAAACTGGCCCAACTGTTCATGTTCTCTTTAAAATGTTGGTAGTTTCCATTGGAAAAACCTCATTTAAACCAGGTTATGTACGATTATTTTATAACCGTCACGACTCCAGCTCCAGTATTTCCGATATATTTAGATCATTTTAGAATTATTTTGATATTCTGTTAGTTTATGAAGCTTTTACCAAATCATTTACCCTTCTGTTAAATTGAGCGGGATGCGGAATGTTTTCTGTTTCAGTGGTTCAGGCAGCAGCGAATGCACGTACAGAGATATTGTTATTATTTATTCTTGGCAGAAGGAATCAAAGCTCCATGCTGCACGCTTCAAGAATCAATCCATTATCCGCATAGCAGACGACTGATCCTTCTGTTTACTGATTAACTCTCCTAAAGCAAGTCAAAATCAAACATGCTGCTTGAAGTGTGGAAATAATGAGTCCACGCCGATATTGAAAAGAATCTCCCTTCCGCTGCCTTTATGATAGTTAGATTATCAGAAAAGACATGTCACATGTTCAAATTATGATCATGCAGCTCTGGTAGCAACGATACTACCCAGGTCTGGTTACTTTCTTTTTCTTTCTGTACCGTAAGGATCTACTCCTGTGACGAACTGTGTTGATTTATATTGCAGTGTGATTTCTCTTTGTCATAATTATTCATCATTCATACGTTGCTGTGTGAATGCAAAACTTTTCTGGAAGAAAAGCAAAACAATTCTGAATTTTCACATGGAATGTTGTTGTGTAAATGAGCCTTTAGTGCATTTCCTCTCTCTGAAATGATCTGTTCGTCAGCCGTGGAAACAGTTCTCCAATTTCAGATCGCGCCCTATCACATAATCATTAATGAGCTTGTAGGACTCATCAGCTGTTGGGCTGACGGTGACGTACTTGCAAATCATCAAATCTTCATTTGATAACTGTGACAGGATGAATTGACCGTGGCCGATACTCACAGCACGGCGAGACAGCAGGTCCTCCAGCGCCCTGAGGAACAGCCGTCAATTCATCAGCAACCGTCTCATTAATTATTGTAGACACCATATCCACGATGACTGCAGGGAGAATCAACTCTTCTGCTGTCATTTTTCAGTTTTCTCTGTGTGGAAAACAGGGCAGTACTTTTACTGTTTTGTACAACACTGGGAGTACTTTTATTTATTTATTTATTTTTTTTTACAGATACCACTTTCATGGAGGTTTTTTGCTGCTCTCCAAATAAAAAACTGGGCTGACTGATGTCTGACAATGTTTCCTGCATTTAATGTAAACATGACAGCAACATTCATGCTTTTGCAGATTTGGACTGACCATTACTGGACGTTGTCTTTCTTTCAAAAGTTCCTTCTTTATTTATATTTTCCAAATCAATACTATGAACTTCACCATTTTACAAATGCGATTCCATTTTTTCTCTCTCCCTGCCTCTCCCTGCCTGCCTTGTTCGACTGAAGTGAAGCTGCACTTTAATAAGATTTTGTCTTGAAACAACAGTAAATATTAGTTTTGTTAGATTTGGATCAGGAGCAAGTTCACTACGCCCAACATTGCTGTTGGTGGAACAAAAGCTCTTCTTTATTTCAAAAATGGCAACCCCCCCCCCCCCCCAAAAAAAAAAAAAAAAAAAATCCAACACACAATATGTAAATTCCACAACAGCACCGCTGCAAAAAAAAAAAGATTCACTAGAAAATCCAACAAAGAACACAGATCGCCATGGAAGTGTTATCCACAGGGAAGAGATGGAACGACAAGCAGAACACACCCTGTAAATACCGGAGCCAGCAAACACTCGGACAGAGGCGAAAGACACCGGGGCGTCAGGGGACAGTAGAAGACATGAGGAGAGGACGTGAAGGACCCTGAAACCACAGAATCTCACAAAGAACACAAGATATAAATCGTGACAAGCTCCCTGCTGGTCAGAATACACTCTTCTGCTGCCTCATGCTGACTGTGGCCTCCACTGACACACTCTTCGAAGATCCCTGCAGTGACCTCTTGTTCTGCTCCGCCCTCCTGATGAGCTGCGGACAAATGTGAGAATGCAAAAAGAAAAAGATTACTCAAACCTATTAAACGATGTGTGATTAAGGTTATTGAAACAACACACAATCAGATGTCCGTCCATTGATCAAGCTACCAAAATCACTTCTGACTGAAAGATTTTGCTTCGTGTGCTGAGATGTGATTAAAATGTGATTCATTTACAGAGCTGGTAATTAATTAGATCAATTTTTATAATCAAGTATTACCTTCCATGTCTTTGTGGTCAGACTGGAAGGTGATTGGAAGTGAACCAGCTCTTTTGAGAGCGTCTTCCTCATCCCTGCTGTCAGTCTCAACCCATTTTCTTTGTTTGTCCTCTTTTGCTCACTCTGCTTTCTATTTCTGTCCTTCGGCTCCAACATCTCTGGTGAAAAAGGGCAGCAGCCAGTGTCCCTGCTTTCCTTTCTGCTCTGTCGGTGGAAAAAAACTTACAGAAAGCTTCTCGGTCATGTTCGAACAAGTGATGGTCAACAATTAAAATGATGAATAAGGAGCTAAAGCCAATGTAATCTGTAATTTTAATTGTAATTTTACTTATTTTGCATCTTATAACTGTTGACATTATTATTTAAAAGTTTGCATTCATTTATCTGAGCTTCTGTCTTTATCCATGAGACGTGCACTAGATGTCTCGCTTGTTGACTCATTTTTGGCAGAGCTGCTGAAAAATGGAGGAAAAAAGGAACTAACAGATAAAAATGGGGGTAAAACGGCTGTATTAGGATTATACTGTTGTGATGGCTTCCCTGTGCTGAGCGAATTTTAACTCTTTCATTCTGTCATTCTTTCATCCAGAAACTTGTCCAAGAACCCGATGCTGACCACACTGTCCTGGCGGATCTTTGGACATCTGCAGCTCACAGAATTGTAAGTTGAAATTTCCTTCGTGAAGAGTTGGTAGGCTTAAGATGTCAGCAGAGACATGGAGCAGCGAAGGGGGGAGACGTTTCAGTCCCTGTGTGTCCAGAAGACTCCATGTCTCGTTCAGAGACGTGGTGAAGTGTCTGAGGTCGGCGCCGGAGCGGGAAGAGGTGAGGGATGGCGTGGAGGAAACCAGGCCGCTGACTGCTGAGAAAACAGACCTGATGGTGTATGGCTGCTGGCCCACATCCTGCTGTGTCTCCAGTGTTTGTTTGTTTCTTTCTACAAGCTGCTCGTCTTGTTGTCTGTTGCAGAGTGCAGCACAGTCCAGAGCAGTGTGTGTGTTTCGCTCCACAGATGCGTCGGGTCTGGTGTTCCCTTACTGCATGCTGTATTTTTAATCATTACAGATCAGATGTTAGCTCTGGAGCCACATGTGGCTTTTTGGCCCTTTTGTCGTGGCTCCTCAAACTTCCTCTAATCATGACCAAATAAACATTTTATCTTATTTGATTTCATTTAAACACCAGTCATGTTTAAAATAACCTTTATGTCCTGAGTAAAAAAACAAAAAAAAAATCTTTCTTTCCATTTATATTGTGTGGAGTTTCAAAAATTCTATTCTATTCTATTCTATAATGTCAAAATTATCTGAAAAATTCAGGATGAGATGAATGAAACCGCTAAAATCCGATATAAAAAAACATTTGAAACTTTAAAGAAATATTCTCCTTCCTGAAATTCCAAAGTCTTTGAGGAGTTTTGTGATGGAGTGGCCTACGAAGCCTCTGCAGCCCACTTCGACTGGCCACACCTCAGCCTTCCAACCTCTTGCTGCAGCTTCATCCACTAGGTCGGCATAGCGAAGCTTTTTCCGTTCAAGGCCTCCCCCATGGCGTCCTCCCAGGGGACAGTGAGCTCTATGAGAAAGGCGCACTGCCGGGACTTTGACCAGAAGGCCAAAGTGTCTTCTGAGGGTCTTTGAGTTCAGCGTTGTACCGCCGTCCATCAAAAGATGGGCTTCTCTTGCACCGTTGGTATTGCTTCTGCCTTGATGCTGAAACTCTCATCAGAGAGCCGGCCTTTCATGATGGAAATGCTGCGGGATTCACTGGGTTTGATTTCCATCCTGGTCCATGTGATGTTTTCTTGGAGCTTCTTCAAGAGCCGTTTGGTGCACGCTTTCGTAGTTGTTAATGCAGTCATGTCATCCATAAACGCTCTTATTGGAGGTAGTCGGAGCCCACTGTCCAGTCGCTGACCTCCAGCCACCCACTTTGATGCTCGGATGATGAGCTCCATCGCCATGCTGAAGGCCAGTGGTGAGATGGTACACAACGCCATGATGCCTTTCTGCTACAGCGGCCATCCAGTACAGCCAACCTGCATCATCACACAGGAAGTATGGCTTCACCAGCCTTGTGATACTCACCAGGACGTGGAAAAACTTGAATGCCTCGCAGAGCATCTCATGAGGGACCGAGCCGAAAGCATGTGAAAGGTCAAGGAATTCAACACTGTTATTATTACTACACAATAAATAAGATACAGTTTAGTCCGTGTTTCTAAACTACTGTAGATTTGAACCTTTAGATCAGAGAGGTGTCTGAACGGTTTTCAGTACGTTGCTGTGGAAATACAAAACTTTTCTTGTACTTTGCAGAAGAAGCTAATTCAACAGAAATTAAGCGGACTGTATTTAATTTTAAATGTCCTCAGATAAACTGAGATCCAGCCGGAGGTAAAAACATCTCCTGATGTGTCGGAGCCTACACACAGACAGGTGGACTGTTTTTCTGAATCACCAGTTTGAGAGCAACACTTCGCTTCTATTCATACGTGAGGATCTGAGCTGTCATTTTTAATGACTCTCAACTTGTTTCCACCCCCGTGCAGTGACTCATTTTATGCAATGCTCCCCGATGGATTGGGATTGTCACTTCCACTCAGAAAATAATTGCAGTTAATGCTCATTGACTGTAACCGTATGCGTCACACAACTTCACTCCTCATCTTGCTCCGTGGAACAGAGATGTTATTCCTCATGAGCTATTTCTTGACCAGATTTAGTGGCAGATATTTTGTCATGTGGAACTAGCAGAGTGTGGGTGATGCTGGCTGCACGCTATAGCAGAGATTTACGTTTTCACATGATACAGATAGAGAGAGACTGGGCCGCAGCACTGCAGGCCCGCCTCATGTTCCAGCAAGAAAACCCTGCGCTCGTCGACGCTTCCCCTCCACACTGCTGGGAATTCAGGCACGACAGGTGGCCGGTTATTCACATTTCTTGAAATTTGTACAGTACACGTAATACTTTTTCTTTTTTCAGTTGCCAGACAGAACAGGAACAGCCAAATAAATAAACAATATTTAAAAAAAAGCACACTCATTCCACTCCAGATTATCCACTCGTGGACAGTAATAATAAAGAAATCACTAACTCAGTTACTTCATTTCCCCTTTGAGGACACCAACTCTTCTATTTTAAACTCATTTACAAGCTAAGAGCAGTAACAAAACCATGTACATGCATCTGTGTGATCAATAAGAACCATTGGTCCCATGGTTCCTCTGAAGAATTTTACAGTTTTTCTAGTTCTGGTCTTCACAGTTCTTGTCGTGAAGGTAGACCTGCATAAAGTTCTGGAGTTATTTCACCTCTCATCTGAAAGACTGTCTGGGAGTCCAGTTCTCAGTGGTGGGGTCGTTCCTTTCTGAACAGCTTCACTGTGTTTGGTAAAACTTTTTCAAATCTACATGATTGCATTTTGCCTGATCTGCTAAATTTGTTAAGGTTAGGATCAAATAAATCATTCTACATGATTTTTTCTCACAGTGGAAGAACGATTCCAATCAGATGAAGTTTGAAACTTTTCGGCAGACTAAGAAAACGTGAACGCTCTGAATGGCTTTTCACATATTGGCCTGAGGTTTGAATGAAGCATGTTTCTCTGTATTTTGACCACCAGCAGAGGCCGAATTAACAGTCCGGGATGATGAACTCTCAGCTTCTAAACTTGACATCTTTGTTTGAACACAGGTGGTCACAGTTCAACTTTTTCTCTGTTCACTGAGAGTTTATTGCATAAACTCAGTAAAATAAATCAATAAATAAATAAATAACATATATATATATATATATATATATATATATATATATATATATATATATATATATATATATATATATATATATATATATAATACTCATGAAATGCTAGAGAAATTTTGGATTGAGTGCATAACACTGTGGGTTTACATGTAATCCAGGACTGTGGTCTGTGTTTGTATTATAGTATTTTCATCCCGCATCGGACCCACTGCTGTGTGTCTTTATTAGCTTTGATATGGAAAACACCTTTATGTTAATCTGGCATTCAGCTTACAGGTCAGTGTGTCGTACATGACACCTGCTCGTGGAGTCAGATCTGATTTTTCTCTTTCCAGGCATTTAGAGGAGGTGGTGTTTAAATGTGGCTGTGAGATTCGCTGGCTGCAACTATGGCAACAGAGAGGAGAAGTGGGACTGAGCAACCAGCAGCTGTACTGTAGCGACGACTTCAGGGAGATACTGCTGCAGGATATGAACATCAGCAACTGTGGTGAGATTAAAAACAAAAAGCATTACAGCTGTTTACATGACAGGGCTGGAGTTTACTCAGTTTGATCAAATCTTGTGGAAAAACAAAACCATTTTGCCTTTACTATGGAGCCAGATCCTGACAATATCGACACTGGAGTACAAATAAGTGATGCACTGACTCTGATCACTATTAATGTGTCATACATGTAAATCCAGCAGTGTATAAGTGCAAAGGGATGTTTATTGACCGTGTGCCCTGAGCCTTTGTCCTCTCTCAGGACGAAGAGGAATGTTGAATGTTGCGTGATTCTCTCACAGACTTGCCAGAGATCAGCGTGAGCCACAGCAACCTGACGGTGGTGGAAGGCGACAACGTGACGGCGGTCTGCAACGGCTCTGGATCGCCGCTGCCCGAGGTGGACTGGCCGGACAGCGGCCTGCGTTCCATCACGCGACAAGAGGTAAGGAGCCACAGGCTTTAGGACAGCTCGGGGGGACCGTGGGGGAGTTTCCCGCAGACCTGACTGTCGTGTGATGAGCGGTGGAACGGGGCAGCTGAGCTGATGTTCTGCTGACGCTGGAGAGACACCCCTGCTTTGTGTCCACCGTCGGCCTCACGCTGTCTTTTCAGTCCAGTGTCTACGAGAACGGCACCATCCACTCCATCAACTTCACTCTCTACAACGTGAGCAGAGACGACAACAACTTCCTGTTGACCTGCACCGCCACCAACGTCGTGGGCATGACCAACGCTTCTGTTCAGCTCACTGTGCACTGTGAGGACACACACACACACACACACACACACACACACACACACACACACACACACACACACACACACACGCACACACACACACACACACACACACACACACACACAAAATCCTCCTGGATCCACTGAGCAGCTGAACCGATGAGCGTCATCGGATAACTCTGCAGTCCAAATGTCACAGGCGATAAAGTTGCTTATTCTGTGCACCGGTGCCTTGCTTTGTGCACTGGTGCACAGTCATGTTAAGACAGCGAGGGGTCATATTCAAAGTGTTCCCACAAACTTGGGAGCATGAAATTGTCCAAAATGTCTTCATGGACTGAAACTTTGAGAGCTCCTTGGAACTAAGGGGGCCGTGGAACCAAGCAGTCAGACAAGAACCGTTTTCTTGGTAACCACCAAACCCAGACTGTCAGTCAGACCGCCACATAGAGAAGCGAGGTTGGCTGGTCGCCCCAGAGAGCAGGTCTCCACTGGTCTGCAGTCCAGTGTTGGTGTGCTTTGCACATGCAGCTCGGCTGCAGCTGCTCGGCCATGGAAACCCTCCATGACGCTGTGCTCATTGTTCTGGAGCGCATCTGAAGAACAGTCCTAGAGGAAGAAACATAAATAAGAAACAAATTCAAGCTCTGCGACAAAGGATTTTACTAAGCACAGCTCAAACAGTCATACTGCAACACTGCCAGGAGAAAATCAGCAGTTCTCCCTTGGGTGCATAAAAAACCTTTATGTTGTTGGTTCAAGTGAAGTAGATCATTGATTATAATTACTACGAGTAATTAATACATTTATGATATTTATTTGATACTTCCTGAGGCACCTCGCTGGGATGAGGAATCAATAGCCAGGCTGCTTTCAGACTACACAGCGATCTGATTACTGTTATAATGAATTAATGCACAATTAATCACAGAACGTGAAGACACAACATTCCGTCTGTGGCGACCGTCAGCAGCGGTTCGAGTTTCTCACAGGCGAGTGGTGTAAGACGATCACACTGCTGCAAACCACAAATCCTGTCCGCATGCACACAGCGTTTAACAGTCATTTAACAGAAACACAATCAGACCAACGTACACACACACAGATCGATGGAGTAACACTGTACTGAGTGCACAATACCGTGAAATGGTAACGGAAGCACTTCCTATTTTGGAAGACATCTTGTTTGATAAGTGTGTGTATTTGCATGCAGTGGAAAGTCAAACAGCAGAATTGGAATGGCACACGGTGGACACGGAGTCTGGTTTGAATCTCCAGAGAATAGCTGTGACCTGCTTTCTGCTCTGTCCGTCCCTTCAGATTCTCCCATCATTGTGAAGCTGAGCGAGCCAGAGCGCCGTCACGACACGTGCATCGAGTTCACGGTCCGTGGCTCGCCACACCCGACCCTCAGATGGTTCTACCAAGACAAGGTGGGTCTGAGACCGTTCTGATCGGTCTTGCTCTAAAGCTCAAAACGTACCATATGGAGGTACTGCTGTGGTTCCCTCTCTTCAGTTTGTGAAAACTCTTCTTTCACTTCCTGTTTAGGAGCTCTCCCACACTGACTATGTGCGTCTTGATATGGATACGTACCAGGACGACATCGAGGGCTGCCTCACCTTCAAGAACCCAACACACCACAACAACGGCAACTATACCTTAGAGGCCACCAACTACCTGGGCGTGGCCACCAACACCGTGTACGGACACTTTCTGGACAAGCCGTTTGATGGTAAGTCGCAATAAGTATGATATTAGACATTATTATTATTTTTATTGTGTACATGCTTGCTGTTCAAAACAACCTTGTCTGCAGATGAAACCTCCTCCACAAGTTAACCATTGTTTTTATATTAATTTAAAAAAAAAAAACTTAGTCTCTGCTTTTTATTTAGATCACACTCACTAACCTTTTGAGACAAGATGTATTATCTTACATGTTTAGATTCCTTCTTATTTGGGACTTATAGGAGCGAACTAACGACATATATATGATTTTGATGAACAAAATATAATAAGAGTATCAGTGATCTACTATAAAAAGCTTGAACCTTAAAGCTTGCTGTTGTCTTTTGAGCTCTCTCTCTACGGTACATCTGACGTTCCCTTTTCTCTCTTCCAGCAGACTATTCCAGTCCAGATTATGATTATAGTAAGTGCTTTTTGTATTATTTTTGGTATTATAGTGTCAGCTTTTTGAAAAAAAAGTTGGTTTAAATCCTCAGAGGTTTGGAATTGATTGAATTATATAGATTTTACAGACTCCAGATGAATAAATTAACCCTGTTACATGAAGCTCATTGTTTACTGACCTGAAAGACACAAAGCTTCTCTCTGCTGTACAGTCACATTGTACGGCCTGCTTTTGTCCTGGAGTATGACTCAGTCTCTTATTCATATATTTCTTTAAAAAAAAAAAAAAAAAAAGCTCCTATTTGTAGTTACATATTGTGTGAACACAGCAAATTAAATCAAGGGTGACACATAAAGCCACGGGCGGCGTGGCGGCCTCAGAAGCTGAACTGTTTTCCATCACCGAGAGAAAATTAATTTCCCAGTTTCAAAGTATCCGACTGTGCGATGTCAAAGTGGCTGCTAAAAGTAAAGACAATGGGTCTGATCTACTGAAGAACTGTGCAAATAACTGACGCACGCACTGAGGACTGAGAGTAAGAAATATCAGAAAAGTAGCACATCCTCCCCGTTTAGCGTGTTGCAGTCAGGAATACGGAGGATCTGAAAACGTGGCTTATTTATGATCCTTTGATTACTTCCTCTTGCAGCTTGTCCACGTTCACATGTCTTATGGGGATGGAGCTCAGATTATTAACGTATAAAAGGAATCCCAGATCATTTTAGAAAAGTTTCATGTTTACATTCCAACATTTTGAAAACGATGCCCCTTTACATGCAAACGGCAAAAATGCTGAAAATGTTTTAGCTTATATGTTGTTGTACGCCATGAGTTGGCTCTGTTCTTTTTCTTTGGAATGAAATCACACAAACACACACACACACACACACACATACACATGCACACGTGAAACTGTTGCCATGGAGACGGGCCCTAAAACACTCAGAAATGATGGCCTTCTCAGTGTGAATCACTCACGACATGCATACAAACCTTAATCTATGTGCTTTACTGTGCAAATTAGAAAACTTTGTGCAAGATCCTTGTAAATCAGACCCAATGAACACAAACCTGAAAGCAAATCTAAAGCAGAATGGCTTTGAAATAAGATCCAGTTATTGGAGCTGCTCTGTCGCAGTCAAATGAACACCAAGTCCTTTACGGCTCATCTCAGGTGGAGGAGCTAAAACTGTTTCTTCTATTTTGAAAGAGTCAAAGTTCAAACTAAAACTCATCAAATTGAACTATGGACATTTTCATGAGGCATCCTTTTATGGAAATGTGAGAAAACAACAGTTTTTTGGGAAAGTTTAAAACTCCTGAACTCCCTGTGAACTCCCCTGGAGCTCTTTGGTCTAATATCTGTGTAAAATCCCTGAAGGCATGGTTTCACAGCAAGAAGGCAATCATGCGAAACTGCAGTAAGGAGCAGTGACTGAAGCAGGCGTCTGCAAGCTTTATGACTAAAAGAGTTATTTTATCCATGATTCACCAAATAAAATTCATCTGTAGGCACAAAACATGTTGAACCTTGATGAAAATGAGCTAAAATAGTTCCTAAAGTTGTTTATAAAACTACAATTTGAAACATGTTTGGTCACATTTGTAAGTTTTTAATGTTTTGATTATTTCAGTGGATTCAGTGCTTTAATTAGCACCAACACTTTGACGGCGCCTCACCCAGAGTAGTTACAGCAGTGAGTGAAACATGAGTCTTTTCATCAAAAAAAAAGATTTATTCTAAATTAATTCTTCAGTCTTAAAAAAAACCTATTTATTTAACATAAAGAAAATAAATCAACCTTTCCAGATAGTTAAATAATACAGGCAAACCTTCTGTCTTTTCCATGAAGTAACGGTTATCTTTTAGGATGTGCTCATGTCTTATTGAAGCTTCTTGTATTTTCCTCCAGTAACTCCGACGGCAGAGACTCTAAAGCCTTCAGATGACACTTTCGGGGTGAGTGACTATCTTTTTAAACAAGCAGTGTTGAAAATGCATGCGCGTCTTTTGTGATTATTTTTTTATACGTGAATGAGAAGGATGTGGGTTTTTTTAACCTTGTGGTATGTTACTATTATACAGTCCCGCTCACCATTATTGTCACCCTTTCAGTTTTTGCTTAACCTGTACAATATCTTTAGAAATAAATGAAAAAAAATGTATCAGATTTATATAAGCAAGATCTTTTATTTGGAGGTCCAGAGTGATTAAACCAGTTTTTTTTACTTACATATTGTACTTTCAAAGAAAGAACAGAAAAAAACACCATGTGCAGCAGTAATGGCACTCCTCTTTCTTAATTGGTTTCACACCTTTGATGACGGCCTTCGAACATCTGTACGCTCCTTTTTTCTTCCGCTCTTCCTTTGCAGTTTGTTCAAACTCTTCGGTATTTGCAGGATTTTTCTCCCGCTGGCAGATTTCAGCTCAAGCTAAAGATCTGAGCCCAGAGCTCGTTGCTGTCCAGTCATGTGACCGTCTGCCAAAGAGCAACATGTAAATAATAAAGGCAAAAGACTCATGAAGGGATGAAGCAATGACGATAGAGGCGGATTTTCATCTTCTTTAGTCACTCTGAGAATCCCTGGTGGCCACTGAGCCCGAGATGGTTAGAAATGTAATTGAGTTCATTTATTTCCTGCAATTAACTGTGAAAACATATCAGAGGAGTCAAACTTCATAATCAGTTTGAAGATCAAGTTACAAGAGGAACCGGAGAAACAGTGAGAGTAGAATATCTATGTATATTGTAAATGTAGAACTTTAAAGAAGGATGAATTTGTTCTTTTTATTCTCATGAGCATTTGCTGTTTTCCTCCTGTCCTTGTCCAGGTGTCCACAGCAGTGGGTCTGGCCGGCTTCGCCTGTGTGATGCTCGTGGTTTTGTCCCTCATCATCAGCAAGTATGGACGGCGATCCAAGTTCGGCATGAAAGGTAAGATGATTTTCTGACTCTGTTTCAGAAAAAAGCTGGTAATTTGTACATTAAGCCCAATCCAAATAAGCTTATTTAGGTAACTTGCGACACGTGTTTCAAATGTGCGTCACTGCTCCGCTGTTGGTTTCTTGTAGGACATTTCTAAGCCAAACATCCATGAAATGGCATTAAGAAATGCGGACAGAGTGAGACTGGGAATCGAACTGCGTTTGAAGTTCCACCTCACTGGCCGTTTTCAAAAAGTTGCGTTTTCAGCGACCCTGAGCACTTTTGTCATCTAAATGGACACCCAGAACTCAGTGAACTTAAGTCTTTACAGAAGTGAAAATTCAGAGACGGTGAAAGTAAATCTTGATGCCTCTAATAAACAGGTGCAAAAAAGAAAAGAATGAAGAAACAGATCCGGGGCCGATTAGTCAGGTTTTCTGATACTGGTATTGATATCCGTCTATCAATAACTAGAGTATTCGTTATACACTTTTGTGTCTTTATTTACTGATCAGGAGTTTATCTCAAACTTTAAAGCAAAAAAATAAATAAATAAATAAAATATCACTGGAAAAATCAGCCCCATGGCCCCAGGATTTTTTTTACGTTCCTGGAAAAGGATCCTCATATATTTTCAAGACCACCAGTTCAGGGAATAATACATTAAGTTGGCTATTGTCTTTTTTCTGCTAAATTATAATCAGTTCCAACAGTTCAAGCCTGAAAATTTAATGTTACCATCTGTCATGCTGAGTAATAATGAAAACTGTACAATGTGAGAACTGATTTAAAAAAAAAAAAAAAGACTGTAGAATAATCTCCATTACCGTGTAATGCTAAATGCTGGACATATTTAAAATTTGACTGGATTATAAATCGCTCCTGTAGCACCCTGTAATTCTGCAGCGTCACTCGCATGTCTCACCCATTCAGGCACTAATTTGAAGTCTTGTTAGGGACCCTTCATGAGGCAGAGATGGGTATCAAACTACAGCCATATGATTGGAAGATAGATGAGCTTCAGCATCCCCCCCCCCCGGTCAAACGGGATGATTAGTTTTCCATCATTTCTGCCATGAAAATTGCAACTGAACTTTTCTGCTTAAACACACCTGATAGACTTGTTGCTGCTCTTTGCTTTGGAAAGCTTTTCACTGCAGGTGAAAGTGGAAAATATCAGCAAATGGGCTTAAAAGAAACACACGCGCACACACACACACTCATAACTCAATAGACATACAGACCCTGTGTCTTAAGGGCACATGCACAGAAACACCATATCAACCATCTGTTCATTACGTCCATCTGTTCATTCAGTGCCGCCTTGCAGCAAACCTACTTTCGTGCCTGCAGGGTGACCACACACACACACACACACACGCACTGGAGGCTTTTTGACGTGTGGCACACACAGATGAAGTGCTCTGATATGGAGTCTCAGCCGCTCCAAATGGATGCTCCTTAAAGAAGTCAGCGCCGAGCGAAGACCACTGGTGACTCCATTTGGTCTGCATAAATCTTTCTGTTGGTTCACTCTGCTGTTCGGCTCCAGGAGGAAATGACATGTCTGTTTTCCCTTTAGAGGGAATATTGTGGTCTTTATCACACACTGATCTTCTTTGGGCTGTAATAGTCCTTAAACGCCCCGAGGGGACGGACAGATGTGTGTCTGTTAGCCTGCCAGTGTCTCTCTCTTTCTGTCTCATTCTGTCTTTGCCTTTGTGAACATCATACACACAAATACACATAAATCTGTGGCTCCTATCCTTTGGATGTAGTAATTATTTGGCTTTGTGGCATTTCATAAGCGCTCATGTTGCTACTCTGTATCTGCAAATAACTAAAAGTCAGGACTCGTACTTGTGCTCGTGGTATCGATGCGTCATGAGCGTTCATCCATCCATCTTCAGCAATGCTTCATCCAAGTGAGCATTGCTGCGCCTGGGTCAAACAAAGAGCACACCACGGACTGGACACGATGTGCATTCTGCTTTCAGCGCTCCGTCCTGTTGAAACATTCAGGACCCAAACAATCAGCCGCAGCGTAGCATATCAATCAGCCTGTTGCTGTGACGACCGGCTCGGTGAAAAGGCCCTGGGCATTTTGGGCTTCTTGTTGCATCCAATCACACGCAGGTCGTTCACCGTTCCGCCACCAGTTCGGACTTTTTATGAGCCACTTCAATTATTTGCTGAAAAGAAAAGAGACCCAAGTTACGGATCAAGGTAAAGGGAGAGCGAGCCAGAGACAGGAGAACCTGCCGGGTTCCTGGACGTCGCTTTAGCAGGTTAAAAACCACGGAGCCGCCTTCTGCTGTCAAGAGAACGAATATGTACAAAGATGATAAAGGCATGTGATGTCTATCAATAGCAGAAAGTAGAACAGCGCAGCATATCAATGATAAAGATATCAACATGTCCAGTATACATCACAAAAAGCTCCTGGAGCAGTTCTCTCTAACGGACTGGTGACCTGTTGAGTGGAACTTTCTGCACACTCAGTTTGGATCAGCGCCCGATCCATAAGTTAGATAAATGTGGATAAGTCCTTGGTTTTGTGAAAATATCGACCTTTTCATCACTTATACTCCACAACAACAGCAAAAAAAATATTTTAAAGTATAAACCTGAAGGTTATTACGGCACTATTTCACCAGACCAGCCTGCTCAATATGAAATTGGACTGTGTGTGAGCTAAAATGTGTTTCACACCCCTGCTTTAAAAGAAGTAGACCAAACTTATATGAAAGTATCATTTTGGTGAAGTGCACTTCCATTATTTTTGAGATTTTAAACTTTATAGAAGTGTATCTTTCTTCAAACTAAAACAAGCATATAAGCATAAATCTACTTATTCAAACAAAGTGCTGAACTTTAGGTCGAGTGTGAAAAACCTGCTGGTTCTATTATTATAACAAGAACTCACAAGAAATGCTTTGACCATTGAACCTTTCTGTGCAGTTTGCATGTTCTCCCCAGTTAGTTTCCTCTCATCTTATATGGTTGAGTGGTGACCTGGAAATGCTTGTAGGTGTGAGTGTGAGTGTGTGTGTGTGTGAGACTGTCTGTCTCTCTGTGTTTGCTCCTGTTGAATCCTGCTTCACACGAAGCCAGCTGGCGTCGGCTCCAGTAACCCACAACCATAAACTGGATAAATCAGTGTGAATGGAGGGACGGATGATCTCCGTGGAACAAGTATGAGGAAAGGCTGTCATAACTTTTTCATCTCTCTAGATTTCTGGCACCCTGCAGAGCCCTTAAGAATATTCATCTGGCTATAAGCTTGTGTAAATTAAAGGCAGCAAAGATTGAATGTGATTTAAGATTTTCTTTTTAAGCCTCTCGTCTGAAAATTGCCTGAAAAGTCATCAGTAGCCTTCCTCCAACATTAATAGACTCCACTGCTTTTAATGTCACTTGATTTAAAGTCTTGTCATTGTTTGTAGGCTTTTTGTTTTAAAATCTGCTTACTGGAAACTTATACAATAATTTACTGGCCAAAGTTATTTCATGTTTTTCATTCAGAAAAGTAGAGCAGATGCAGTTTGCATTCGTCCAGAAATGTGTTTCCACTGTTACAGATGATGTAAAGAATGTTGGAGAAGCTGAAACAGTAGCAAAACCACTCTAAACTGTCGGTTTCATCAGTTAATAAATGTTTGAGTCCAAACTTGTGAAACAGTGTAAAAAAACGTCCTCTCCACTGGGTAACTTAGGTGGAGGGGTTTTTATAAGCATTGCACTGTGGAAGCTCTTCAAAAAGTGACATTTTCAGCGGCTCGTAACACTGTTTTCATGTAAATGAACAGACAAAAGTGTCACTTCACCAAAGGTTATGGAGTAAACAGGGCCCAGAAGTGTCAACATGAACTTATATGCGAACCTGAGTACATGGTACGCATTACTTAAACTGAGAGAGGATCACATGAATGCAGATGGCGCCGTTTGGGGAGAAGAACGAGTCTTTCTACTGAATTTTCCTCACACTTTGAGCTCAGCTTTGTCTGATATTATTGTGGAAAACCAAGGGCCATGGCCCACGTCCGCTATACAGAACTGTTGGCTCTCTTCTTACCGCTCTGCAGTCTGTCTGCCCCCTCACATCTGTGAGAACTTCGTACACTTTTTTAATGATAAAGTGGTTAAGACTAAGGTTCTTTTTTCAGCTCCTGACTGTGATCCCTCCGGTTCTGCTCCTTGTCCAGTTGTGTTTGATATCTTTGAGCTGGTGAGTTTTAGAAGACGTGGTTGCTCATATAAAGCCTTCCGGTTCCCACCGCTTCACCACTCCTCTTTTTCAAGACATTTTCCCCATTATAGGGCAACTTGTCCTTGCTATTAATAACAGCAGTCTGTCCTCTGGTGTTGTCCCTGTAAATTTCAAACAAGCAGGAGTTTTACTCCCTCTGAAGAAACCTGGCCTGGATCAGGCCGTCCTGGCTTATTTTAAGTTTGGAGAAGGTTGCCTACTTGCAGCTAAAGCACTACCTGGACAATATCTTGGAGGTTTTCCAGTTCACTTTTAAACCATGCATAACATCGAGTCAACATTGCTCAGGGTTTTTATTAACATGCTCTTCAATGGTTAAGGTCCTAGCTGGCAGACAGAGTGATATGTGTTACCATAGTCTCCTTCTTTGTTATATGGGGTTCCACAGGGCTCAGACTCAGGGCCACTGCTTTTTTCTTTTATTGACAAGTTCCTTTTTTGGAAGCGAAAGCATCTAATTTCTCTGCTACTTAGATGACAGCCAGATTTATATCCCGTTCAGGAACAAAGAGGCCTTATCACGAAAACCTCTGGTTCGATGTCTCTATGACAATAAAGCCAGGATAGCATTGAACCTTTTAAAGTTTAATGTCGAAACAGCAGAAGTGTCTGGTCCAAGTGGCTCCTGTGAAGGAAGGTTCTACCACACCTCAATAAAAGGGTCCTGTCAAACATGAAGCTGTTTGGTTTTGTGATGATGGTTTGCATTCAACTCTAAGTATCAGATTGTCAACTGCAGTGTTGCTACAAGAAGCCCTAATGTATTTCTGCCATCATTTATCTCAGTATTTCTATAAAATGATCTCCTCAGTCAAAGCAACAGGCCATTTTTTCATATTAAGGCATTACGTCAAATCTGGTATGCTCATGCTGCCTTTTCCAATTTAGTGTGACATGAATTATTAGGAAAGACTGTGTCTGGCGCTGTCTCCAGTCTTGACTTTATCATTTATCTCTGCTGTTTGTGCTGTTTGCCAGAGTCTGACATTTTCCTGTTGGGAGACAAAGAGAAAAGATGTCTTACTAGAGAATCAGTCCTTTCCTCCACTGATGTGTTCAGCTTTTTTTTACATTTGGTTTAAGCAGTTCGATGACAATTTTCATTTAATCCAATCTATGGTAGCCTGTTATTTGGATGTAAAATAAAACAAAAAAACAGATCGACATTTTTCAATCAGCCAAACCAAAGAACTCTGTCAAACCCTCTGAGACTTATTCCCACCGGTTTGACCTGCTGCCCTCTGTCAGACCCCACAGGCCAATGAAGAGCCCACACAAAGGCTTACACTCGTATTCTTTGGACCATCATATCACTCTGATTTTTAATCTGACGCTATAATACCATTAAGCTGTAGTATTTCTAACTGACTTCACGCTGCTGCAGTCACAGACACGGCTCTGCTGTATTTACTTGCTTATGCAAAAGAAAAAAAACAGTGTGATTGCATGAAACATTCTTACGTATACAGATCAGAGGAACACCATGGCACAATCATCCACCAGTTCAGTGTGTGTTTTAAGCATGAACCTGAGCACCAAAAAAAACAAACCAGAGTGACAGCTCCCTCTGGTGAGAGCCAGTGGTAACTTCTGATGTGCATTATGTCCAGGAAGGAGTTTGAGCAAGTGCTGCATGTGAATACTCGAGAGCGGTCTTCTCAAGACCAGATTTTCAGGGTCTTGGGCTTGACTCGGCCTTTACCCCTTAAAGTTTTGGTCGTGGGATTCTCTGGTCTTGGTCTTGGTCTTGACTCAGTCTCAGGTAATGTGGTCTTGACTTCATGTCATTATCGATTTGCTTTGGAAAGAGTCGCTGCGCATCCAGAGTCAGCGACCTAACAGGTCCAGACAACCCATGCAGCCGCAATGGGCTGCAGCATCCCCAGATTCCCAACCAGTGGAAGAGCCAAAGACAACCCAAAGACTGTCCAACAAAAAGACAAGGAAAACAAAAAAGCTGTGTTCGTCATTAGGGGTTTCAAATAGACGTTACACTGTCTCTGTGCTACGTGAATAATGTTTCATGGAGATAAATAATTCCTCAGTGACTTCCATTAAGCCAGATAACGAAACAATCCCGTCATGAAAAAGCAGGATGGCTGTCCTCATTATTCTTCCTAGATCTGATTTGTTTTATCGCAGTTGGCTTAATTTTTACTGCTTCCAATGAGTTCAGTTTGTGCAGAAAACTGTCTGAAGAAAAAAATCTGACTCCAGCGAAGACTGCTGCATGTCGTAAACTCTCTTACTGAAGCAGTGAGAGTCGTCGAGCAGCTGTTGGACAGTACCGCCCAGACAGTGTAATTCTCTCTTGTTTGTTATTTTGTCTTGGCTGTCTCCTCGGCGTTATTTTTGCCGTCAGCCCGTGTGACATCCTCGAACACCCCCACCAGCGATGGAGGGAGAGGTTGAACTGATTGCTGCTTGGATCTATTGGATCAGAAAGCTCTGGCTGCCTCAGCCATTCAGCATCACCGATGCAGAGCTGCACACCGAGTCGACGGACAGCATGGGGAAGGAGTGGGCAGGTACGGTGGGAACTGGGCGAGTGTGTGAAGGGGATTAGAGGAAGATTGAACACTGAGCCAAAAACAGTTAAATAGGCCGTGAGAGTCTGCTGAGGGTTCAGGTTTCTGGGCTCCGGGGACACCAGCAAGCTTTAAAGATGAAGAAATTAACATCCATCATTTAGCAGCACCTCACGGAGGCCCACATGGGATATTTGATGTGCTGTCTATTTATACACTCGTCTGTTTCCTCCTGGGGGGAGTGTGTGCAACTTTCCTAGAGTGAGGACACATTTTGAAGAATGCATCATTTTGTTTGTTTGCGCATTATGAAAAAGCAACAAATTAATAAATACCCCATTCACCCTGAAAAAACCCTTGTGGGTGTTTCAGTGCTTGGTTATGCCACACACGATGGGCTCTGCAGCTGATTTAAAGTTTGCATTACTGTTGAGAAACTAAGGGAAAAATGAGCAACGATTTTCTGTCTGTGACTTTCCAGAAACGGCCTCATCGTGTATTCGCTGAAGGTCGTTGGCGAGCTGTCACAGTGTGCCTCCTTTCATTCAGAGTTTTTATGGACACCCTTTGGGTCCGCACAGTCGAACCTCTGACCTTTGTGCTGAATGAAAGCTGTCTGCCTCACTATTTCTGCACGCCTCTTGTTCTGCCGGCTTGCTCCCCTTCCCTCACTCTCCTCCCTCAGTGCTCTCTGTCACTCATCCAGTGTGTCTCTGTGTCCTTGTTTGTCCATTAGCAGCTCATCTGTCAGCTTGCCGTGACTCTTGGCCTGGATATCAACATTAGAAACAGACAACAAGTCCCTCAGAAAACAGCCAAACCTCCAACAAAGACCTGCAGACAAACCTGAGGATATAAAAGACACAATAACAATATGTTGTCAGGTCTAAAACTACTAAAAACATGTTGAAATGTATTTGGGGTTTTTTTAAAGCTGGTCTGGTCATGAGCCTTCAGTTTTTGTCCAGAGTATGGTCGCCCTGCTACGTGATGTTCCATATTTATGAGGACAAATGCGTTAAATGGATAGTTTCTTGTTTTGCACATTTTTTTTGGACGTCCTGATATTAGATCCACCCTCATACTTAACTGTTTTAGCATCTTATCATGTAAAAGACTTTCGGAAGTCCAGCTGACTCCAGAAAATGACTTCTTGGCATGAGGAGGCAAAGCAAGGTGGTCCAAGCTGAGGGGCTCATCCTCCCACAGCTCCAAAACCCTTCAGTCTATACTCATGTCTGTCTTTCAGCATGTTTGTTTGTCTAAAAATAGAGCAGTGCCTCAACTCGTCGCTCTTCAATCCTCTCCTTCATGCACATTTTATTCTGATGCCTTTTCCCCGTCATCTTATTTTCATTCCTTCTCTCCCCCCCCTCCAGCAACAACTCTTATGTCTTCTATAAGGCGTGAAGGTTATCCGTGTCAGTCAGATTACCAGCTGTCTGATGTGTTTAGTTCCACCGCAGCACAAAAATGCCAATCACACATCACTGGTTCTCAGCACAGCGTTCAGAGGAGAGTGACACACCAACAGAGGGAGCTTTTGATTGGAAATCGTCAAAGTAGAGATGCAGCGGTGACACTTTTTGAAACAGTACCCTCACAAACACCACAATAAAAACTCATCGGGTCTCTTCGTGTTTCTCTGTGTCTCGACAGGTCCAGTCGCAGTGATCACCGGTGAGGAAGACTCTGCCAGCCCTCTTCATCATGTGAACCATGGCATTATCAGCCCCTGTACGTTGGACGCTGGTTCCGATGCCGTGGTGATCGGGATGACCAGGATCCCCGTGATCGAGAACCCACAGTACTTCAGACATGGACACAACTGCAACAAACCTACGACATGTGAGTGTACACACACACACACACACACACACACACACACACACACAGTGTTTGTGTGATCTGTCCATTACGTGCTTTAAATTTATTCCATTCACCACAGTCGGTTACTCAGCTGAGTGAAACGTCCTTCTCTGCAGCGGTTCACCCTGCTGTTTTGTCCTTTACTGCAGCTATATGCATGCTGAGGAATTATCCCGGTCCCAGAGCTCATTAGAGTGTTCACTAATTGCAACCCAGTGGTGAAACAGTCAGCTCAGCTCATTCGTGTGTATGGGTGCGTGCATGCAAGTGTGTCTGTGTGTGTGTGTTTGCAAATTTCCACGACGGTGGTACATCTACACCTTTTTTTTTTTTTAACATATATTCTCTTGTAGAAGGCATTGGAGCTTTTTATGAAAATTTCCACCTTGGAAGAATTTTCCAAAAAGTTATTTTCTCCCATTTGAACATCGATAGAGCTGGAGCATTTTAAAAGTCTGCGTTTACAGTGGCTCTGAACACCATTATCATAGAAACAACCTTCCAAAACGCAGCAGAAGTTTTTTATTTTCCCTTGAAAATGGGGCATAGTAAAGCCAAGAAACCACGGCTGACTTCATGAATGCTTTCATATTGTGATCATTACGTTGCGTCAGTGTGAATTCGAAAAAATTATTTTCAGGTTTGATTTGTGATATTATTGATTAGAAAACTGAGCTGCTGTTCTGCGTCTTCTTCAGATGTTCAGCATATCAAACGGCGAGACATCATTCTGAAGAGGGAGCTGGGAGAAGGAGCCTTCGGGAAAGTCTTCCTGGCTGAATGTTATAACCTCAGTCCCACTAAAGACAAGATGCTGGTGGCCGTAAAGGTAAGAAGAGTGTCTGTGTCTGTGTGTGTGTGCGTGTACATGCACTTACTATTATTCTAGAGACAAAAATCATTTTAAAAAGTCTCCATTTGAGGAAATATCATCCATCTGGGAACACTGATCAAATTACACGGCGTTCTCCAAACCTCACCTCACCTCGTCCTCACTGCGTCCTCAGCCTCCATGTTTGAAACTTCGAAATTGTTTTTGCAGGTACAAGGTAACAACAGCTTCATTTCGCTGTCAGTGTTTCCAAACAGTGTTACTTGAAAAAAGAAAAAGCCATTTAAAAACATCAAAATGCACCAAGAAAGCTGTTCATCATTACAATGTAAAGACTTTCCTGCCACAGTGCAGCTACAGTCTATAAAACATGGCCACTACGTCTCCATAAGCTGACATTTTAATCTGTATATTCTGACTGAATTGGGGCAGAAGGATAAACACAGGAAGGAGGACTGTTGCCGTGACAACATGTCCTCTCTGTCCTCAGACTCTGAAGGATCCCACACTTGCAGCCAGGAAAGATTTCCAGCGAGAGGCGGAGCTGCTGACCAACCTGCAGCACGAGCACATCGTCAAGTTCTACGGCGTCTGTGTGGACGGAGACCCTCTCATCATGGTGTTCGAGTACATGAAGCACGGCGACCTCAACAAGTTTCTCAGGTAGGTCTGTGCAGACGCCTCTTCCCAGACGCTTGTTCACAGCTGTGTTCACCATTCGGGTGTGTGCTCAATGCTTTCTGACTTCTGAGTCACTAACGAACCGTGCACCTGTGTCGTCAGAGCCCACGGGCCAGACGCCATGATCCTGGTGGACGGGCAGCCTCTGCAGACCAACGGCGAGCTGGGTCTCTCCCAGATGCTTCACATCGCCAGTCAGATCGCAGCCGGCATGATCTACTTGGCGTCTCAGCATTTTGTGCACCGAGACCTGGCGACCAGAAACTGCCTGGTGGGAAACGGCCTTCTGGTGAAAATAGGAGACTTCGGCATGTCCCGGGATATTTACAGCACCGATTACTACAGGGTAGGAGCCGCTCTCAACAGCTGGAGTACGAACACTCCATGCAATATTGGATTCATTCCCATGTAATGTGATGAATGGCGCAAGAGGACAGCGGCAGAGCTTCGCCTGCCTTCAGTCTCTCATCTTATTGATGAATGCATTTCCCAGTTTTGAGTTGATTCCTGTCACCTCTTCCTGTGTGTGGACGCAGGTTGGAGGTCACACCATGCTGCCCATCCGCTGGATGCCCCCAGAGAGCATCATGTACCGGAAGTTCACCACAGAGAGCGACGTGTGGAGCTTCGGAGTCATTCTGTGGGAAATCTTTACTTACGGCAAACAGCCGTGGTTCCAACTCGCCAACAACGAGGTACACAATCACTTAGACACACGTGGTAGTCTTACTGACTAGTTTTAATCTTAGTTTGGATATAAAATGAATTTGATTAGTTCGCAACATGTTGGGTTTTGTTCTTGTGATGGATCTGAGGTCTGAGAGACAGACTGCTCAGAGCTCTTTTACCCATCAGAATGAGGTTCTGGGTCAAGAAGGAAGAAAAATACCTCAAATAGTAACTGTTTACATACTGAATAAATTTCAATCACTGAAGACAAATAGTTGAGAAATGCAAAAGTGAAAAAGAACGAAAGCTTGTGTTTTGTAAATATGCTCAATGGATTTTAAAGACTGACTCTTCAGCAGAACTGAAATCTCGTATTATTCAGTCCGTGGCAGATATCAGAACATGTTTTGATTTGACTTCTAGTTTACATGTAAAAGCAAAGGGAAGAATCAAAAGAGAAAAACATGAAACAGAATAAAGTCCAAGAATTTTTACTGTCAGACATAGTTTTCTCTGCTCTTAAAAAGCCTTTTTAAGACCGTGATTTCTGAGCATGTTGTCACACTGGTTGAACCGTTTGAAGTGACCGCTGCTGCCTGTCCTCCTCTTCTGCCGCAGGTGATCGAGTGCATCACTCAGGGCAGGGTTCTGGAGCGTCCCCGGCTCTGTCCCAAGGAAATCTACGACATGATGCTGGGCTGCTGGCAGAGGGAGCCGCAGCAACGCCTTAATATTAAAGACATCCAGAAGATGCTGTTTACGCTCATGAAAGCCACACCAGTCTACCTGGACATACTGGGCTAGAGGCGGTTCAAGCGAAGAACGAAAGGGAAGCTGAACCTGATCGTCGCTGGATCGAAGACAAACGGACGGCCTTGGAGCGGAAGACAGAGCCTGGACACACAGCACAAACTGTGACTGAGCCGCGGGAATCGGGGTTGGGGGTGAACTCTACGTTGTTTTTACGCCGTCGGGCACGGCGGCGAGCGGTGTGACGAGCGTCCGGCCGCACCGGAATGAACCGGTCTGCCGGAACGTTGCGCTGGAAGTCGGCGTTGGACGTCTTTGGTCAGGTCTTTCTTTTGAATGAAGTCAGTATTGTGTGGAGCGAGTTGTGCTCGTCTAGTACACAGTAGTTCTCCTAGGCTAACACTTTGAGTCCCATCGTTTCTTTACCATCGTCATCTGGATCATCGCAGCTCGTCTCTTTATGACGCCTGACTTAGTGACTTTCAGCTTGGTGCTTCTTCTTCTTTTTTTTTTTAAGTTGTCTTTCCCCATCATTTTCCTGTGTGATTTTATATGTTCATGCCATTGTCAAAAAACCCCCAACAATCAGATCCCACCGCTCTCTGAGGAGTGTTCAGGATAGTTACACACATTTATTGTGAGAAACTCAACGGGACAACTTTTCTCGCCCCTGCTGCTCACCGACGCACCGAGGAAACACCTCAACATAGAAGAAAGTCACTCATCAAGGCCCGAGCTGTTCAGTCTCAGCACGCTTTTACTGTTTTCATCTGCAAAGACACACACACACATACACACACACACACACACACACACACACACACACACACACTGAAGTCTTTTCTTAGTCTACTGAGAATGTGACCCTCTAAACTCTAAGCCTGCAGCCATGGTCTGTGGAAGTCTGCCGCCATGTGACGGACCGAAGTGCCTCCTACTACTTTCAAAACACGGGAAAGTCCCAAAAAAAAAGAAAAAAACAAAAAAAAGAGCACTTTTACATATTGTTTACCTGCCTAAAAATGTACTCTAGCGATAAACTGTCTTCATTTTTCTGACAAAACACCTAATCTCAGCACTCTGTATTGCAAAAAGAAGAAGTGAAAGAAGCTTTTTGTACCTTTTAGCAGTTTGACAGGAGAGCCAAACTAGTGACGTTAGATTGCAGTTTTTTTTAAGCATATATTCTATTAAGTTATTTTTTTATCTTAAGATGAAGAGAGGACCTCTGCCATTCTCCAAAGCCATTTGAACATGCTGCCACCCGCCTGAAGACATGAAGAGAAATCAATAGGGGGAAAAAAGTTTTGCCTGGATCGACTGAATCCAAACCAGGTAACGTTTTTAATTCAAATCTGAACCTGGACCACCTGGTGAGGCTACAAATACAATTTTGTTACTTTTTGCAAGAATGTATATACTGTAAATCTCTGTTTTAGCTCACTTGTTAACTTATTTCTTTTTTTTTTTTGTTTCTTTTCAGCTTGTCGGTGTAGTTAAGTGAAGGAAAGTAAAGGCTTTGATCTTTTTTTAAAAAGAAATTGATGTAAAATACTGTTATTAGATGCTTTATTTAGTAAGATTGTTCTTTCTAACAGGATACTGTGTTTTTATTTGTAGTTAATTTTAGCTGTTTATTTTATTATTTATGAGTCAAGGCAATAGAGGTTTTTATTCAACCTGTTCAAGCGCTGGATTACGAGGGATCCGTTAATCCGTCAGAGTGATCGCTGTTCCATCTGATCATGTATGTCACTGCCACGGCATCCATCCCCAGGACGCATTTCTGCTTCTGTGAGTGAAAGCTCAGCTTCTTGTCCATCTTCAGCCAAACGGTTGAACGCTCTCCGCTCCAGAGTCCGTTCTGTTCAGAGCGAGGCGCCCGTTTGATTATATGCTCATCTTTTTTTGAAAACACTCCCTTTAACGGTGATATGAAGCGGATACCGGACGAGGCCCCGTTCACACAGCGTCTTCAGGTGAAGAAGCAAACATGCTCCCGACATCGTCTTCAACAGGTCGCTGTGCAAACGATGCATTTTCACTTGAGATGTCTTGTAAACGGGGCCTTTCATTTCATTTTTTTTTTTTATTTTCTTGTGGATAAAGATGAAAAACCTGCAGGCAGTCTGACAGTCTGTGACGTCCTCTTTGGTACTTCATGTCTTTTGGCCATTATATACCTGTTGAAGCATCATGTGAGTGTGTGAGTATCTTCTATCTATATGTTTGGTTATCAAAGGTTAGAACCCATTGATACAAAAGACAAAAAAAGCCATGGAGGAGTCTTAGTTGAATGCTTGTTTGCCGTTTGTCTTAAGGAGTGTTCCTCACTCCTGGTCCTGGACGCCGACTGAGGTGTGTCGGTGTGTGTTCCCATCAGTCCCGTGCATGGCAGCGGTCTCCCGGATCAGGACTGGTGAACACCGGTGTGACGGTGGACTGTAGATAGTGGAGATAGTGTGAATCACTGTTCTGACACCTGTGTGTGGCCTTGGACTTTTCCTGGAAGCTGATCTGCTTCGAAAAATGCAGAAAAACTGCCAGAATAGGTTTCAAACCCTGCCCAGAGGTTTAATATTTCTCTATTCTTCATGCATAGGCCACTACTGGCAGCTCCTCCTGAGTTCTGGTCTTTGACGCTCTTATGGAGTTGACGCTGACGCCTAATGCCGTTCCGCCCGGTGTTCTGCCCTCACTGTGTGTTTTCCCTGCGTTGTGTCCTCCAGTAGGTCATGTTTTACCTCGAAGCAGAGACTCGTTGTGTAAGACGAGAGCGTTGAGCCACTCAGAAAAGACTCCATGAACATTTAGAGGTGCAGAATGCGTCACAGGCGCCATGTTTTTGACTGTTTACATGATGTCCAACCACTGAAAGCTGCTGGTCCTCATGTTGCAAGGTTTCCTCATGACTTGCCGCGTAATGATGGTTTTCCACCTCTCTTCATACATCTGATGGGTGTGTTGAGAAGCAGAGACAGGGAATTGTTTAAGGTTGTTCTAGAAATAACCCTTTCATTTTCCATTGAACTGCATATTTCCACACCAAAAATCCCGCTACAGGCAGTGAATGTGAAATTAAACTCTGCTGTTTGATCAAACATAAGGCCCATGGGCCGAAAAAAGACCCACAAGAGACTTCAATCCTGCCCACCGAGAAAATTTTAAAAATCGCCAAGAAACCTTTGACTTTTTAACAAATTTATGAAAAGTTGCAGACACAAGACAACACTGAGCCCCGAGCTGAGATATCAGTGATGCTGCCATGAAAGCCCTGCTGTCAGAGCCCATTTGTAAAAACACCCATAATGCAACAGCTGGAGGAGAAGTTTTTTTTATTTATTTTTTTTTAAATAGGAATTCAAGTCATTTCAGGTTTCTGAAAATCATTTTTATATTTTTTTTCCTCTCCATTTCTTGTGGTTTTAGCTTTTTTTTTTTTTTTTTTCAGATTTCACCTATATTTTTGAATCACTTTTTAGCCCGCCATGTCAATCAAATAAAAATGAGATGTTTATTCATGTGTATTTGGCTTATTGGAGCTACAGGCTGCAGAACCCCACGGCTCCTGAACTAATCATGTTTGACCCCCTGATTCCAACCCTCAGATGTATTTTGCCTTCCCTGAGTGAAAATCTGTCAGTTGGGTTTTCGTGCAACCAGAAAGTCAGGAAGATGCACTATAGCAGCTACGATCGCTGAGCTCACGCACTCACACTCGGTCCAGAAATGACGTGAAATTGTTTAATAGTTGAAATCTTTCATGCTAGTTTAGTTTAGTCCTGTGAGACCAGAAGTGTTCGTTCATGCTGATGCTGCTGTCTGATCTCTCCTGTTTGCTGCTAACTTGGCTCATGGTGTTTCACTCAGGACAGCAGCTGCAGACTTACTGGAGGACAGAACTAATCCCATATGACCACCTTCTGTTCGTGATTTCTCTGGGCTCCACTCCTCCCTTCGCCTTCCTCTCCTCTATTTACTCAGTCTATCTTTCACTCTTCTCTCTCTGTCGGTCGTTCCTCTGCATCGTGTTTCCCATAAGAGTATTTAAACTGAATGTGTTACGATCATCATTACTCAGTCGATGTATGTCTTCTGTTCTTTCTATCTTTATAGAAAAAAAAAGTGCTATATATTCATCTGCATACATAACTCTGTGTGGTATTAGAATAATTTAATATGCTGTCCTTCAGAAAAGCTGAGGTGTGGTGAACTTTGGGGTGGCTCTGTGTATGCTTCTGACTCATTAAAAGAGACTTCACTGAACTCTGGCTTTGGTTTGTTTTTCCTTCAGGCAGAGGCGAGAATACCTGGGAAAGACTGATATATTCCCTGGAATGAAATGACTGCAATGCAATCAATCAATTAAAAATCCAAGGACGACTCTACTGTAAAAGTACAACATGAAAAAGTGCAATTAAATGGTCCATTTCTGGTTATATAGCTCAACACACAGCAAATTCAAATGTTCGCTTTAAATGAGAAACAAAAGGAACAGGTTGAAGTCAGTGGATTAACTGCTATACCAAACTATTACGATAAATTCTAGAGATTAAAATAAATGAGATAAATTTCAAAGGTAAGGATTTAGGATGAAAACACAACTTTTCTGGAATGAAAACACAAAAATGATGCATTTTCACTAGAAATGTGTAAAACGAGACCTAAGATTCACTGTAATTTCATCAACCAGCAGAAGGGTGTTTTAGTCCATTTATCGTAAAGCTCTTTCCTCATGTAACCCTCTCACCACCGGCTCTACATAAAACACTGTATAATGGACGGATGAAATAAGAGTCCCTTTAGATTAATAAAATTAAGGTGAGAGAGACATTCCAATGAAAAAAACAGTCTAGGGTAATGTATGATTCTCACTTCACTTTGTATGAATACACCGCAGAAATAATACAACCACAACGATTGAAGTGAACTCTGTATTGAACTCTTTCAAAACCACATCAAATTAACACCTTGAATGGACAATGAATCAATCAACATAAACACAATCACCCGGGATTTAAATGAAAAAAACTATATTCTGTGAGCCTGAGTGCACTCTTGTTTTAAAGTTCAGTTTATAGTTCGTTGGCGCGCTTTATGTTGGAGCTCTTAAATGGCGTTCCCCCCCAGTTTCAAAGGTGACGGTATCCCTGCCACACCTGTAGTTCCCCTGCCGGCAGACTGTCCTCTCTCTGTGCGAAGAAACAGCGGCCAACTGCAGGGCTCGGTCCCTCCTGCAGACCACGTACTGACCTCCACCAGGCAGCGTCCGTGCTGTTTCCACAGCTCCCACCGACAGCGCTCCCCGTTCCTGTGGCGTCCGACGTTCCTCAAGCAAGCCGTGCCAAGGCCGCTCCAGCAAGCTAAGCTAATCTCGTTAGCTCCAGCTGCACGGCAAGTAAGCACGGGGTTCCGTCATCAAAACCCGCTCCAACCGACAGGATGAGCGAGGTCCACCCGAGAAAAGTCCGCCTGACTGGGATATAATCCAGATTTCGCTCTCCAGTACGGCTCCAAGTCTGGTTTCCTCCCCACACGTTTCTCGTTCTCTCGTTCCTCCATGCGCGGCCCCCGTGAACCTCCGCGCCGACGCAAACTAGTCCCTCCTGCTGTGTCGTCACACACGCAAAAAAACTTTCTCCAAATACAAAAAAAATAATCAATATCAATTAACTATTTTTGAATTCAGTTCACAACCTCACCATGAATTATAAAAAAACATTTTAACAACCATTTATGAATTTGATTCTGAACATACATAAACATCAGATAATTAAAAAACAACAACAGAGAAACACACAACTGATATTTATCAGGTTATTACACTCTCCCCCCACTAATTTAAAGGCATGCCCTCATGACTTTGTACATTACACAAATATATCAGTATCCCAAAAATGAATCACCTTGTAACATTCAAGCAACAAGTGGAGTGCCAATCCACTTATAAAAACAGGAAACATGCCTAACTGTGGGAGTGGCAATAATACTGGGACTACCAAGAGTGTCATAGGTTAACTTGAGAGGAGCTCGCCTGAGTCTGTGTGCACGTCTGGTCTCAGTCTCAAAAGCAACGTCCGGCTCAGTTTCAAAGTCTGTCTCATCTTCATGAGTTGACGGAGGTTCAGGCTCTTCGACTGTCTCAGCTGGCTCTGAACGTCCCTCTTTCTCACTCGCTTCTGGTGAAGCCACAGAGTCCACTGTTGATGGCTGTTCATTCTGGTCATGCCACAGAATGTCGAGGTCAAGACTGAAAGGTTCAGTACTTCCAGTGTGATCCCCGTTCCTGTGAGCTCCATCATCAAACCATACACCCTGTTCTTCATCATCTGAGTCTGAACTCTCAACATTATGTGCAGTAACTGTCCCTTCTTCATCTTCCAGTCTGTTCAACAATTCGACTGGTGTCTGTTCACTGTCTGATTGGTCAACACCATTGCAATGTCTCTTTCTCCTCCTATGCTTGGTTCTGACAGGAAGTGCACATTCAGGATCAGAAAGTGGCTGCTGAGTCACAGTTTGTCCCAGGGGTAGGAGGTGATTCCGATGGAGAGTTTTTTCTGGTCCCTGTCCATCAGCCGGTCTTAACCGAAACACGGGCAAGTCGGACATTTGACTCTCAACAATGTACGGGTTAGAAGCCCAACGATCAGCTAACTTGTGCTTCCCTGATAACCCCAAGTTCCGTATCAGAACCCTGTCCCCAGGCAACAACTGTGTAAAACGAATCTTTTGATCATATCTCTGTTTGTTGTCTTTGTTTTGCTTAGCAGCAGCTGCTTCAGCTAAGTTATATGCTGCTTTTAACTCCCTTTTCAGGTCAGCAACATACTTCAAGTACTTTTTGGGTCGAGTTCCATCACTTGAAGTTCCAAAACAAAGATCCACAGGCATTCTGGCCTCACGCCCAAACATGAGATAATAAGGGGAGAACCCGGTGGCCTCATTAGGAGTGCAGTTATATGCATGGACCAACTGTGCAACATACTGACTCCACCTTCTCTTTCTGCTCGGCTCCAAAGTCCCCAACATGTCTAACAATGTCCTGTTGAATCTCTCGGGCTGAGGATCACCCTGAGGATGATAGGGGGTGGTCCTGGATTTGTCAATGCCAAGCATAGTCAACAGCTCACGAATAAGACAACTCTCAAAGTCCCGTCCCTGATCACTATGCATCCTCTTCGGCAGCCCATAGTGAACAAAGTACTTCTCCACCAAAACCTTTGCCACAGTCGCCGCTTTCTGATCTTTTGTGGGGAAGGCCTGAGCGTACCGTGTATAGTGATCAGTGACAACAAGAACGTTTTCAGTGTTGCTTGAGTCTGGTTCGATGGATAAAAAATCCATGCACACCAAATCCAGTGGACCATCACTGTGCATATGAGACAAAGGGGCAACTTTTCGGGGTAGAGTTTTCCTCCTGATGCAGCGTGCACATGCTTTGCAATAGTCCTCGACCGCAGTTTTCATCCTCGGCCAGTAAAACCGGTCTTTAATCAATCCATAGGTCTTATCCACCCCGAGATGACCAGAATCATCATGTAGTGACTTCAGCACCATCTCCCTATACTTCTCAGGCAAGACAAGCTGAAATTGTTGTGCTTTGCCAGGGGGAGTTGTGAACCGGTACAGGACACCCTGTTGCATCTTGAAATTACCCCATTCTCTCAAAAGTGAAGGGCAGGTTTCATGTTTAGTCTTGTCAACTCTCGACACATCACCCTGCTGAAAAGCTGACCATATTTCTCCAATGGCAACATCCTCTTGCTGAGCTTCTGACAACTCCCTGTGAGTCAAAACTGGCATTCCTTGGGTGTTCAGAGTGGACAAATTACAGAAAACCTGTGGAAGGGCATGGACAGAAGGCACTAACTGATCAATTGCCCTTGTCAGACAATGATTTCTCTGCTTGGTCACTGTAGAACTCTGACACATAGCTCTCACACCTGCAGGGGAAATGTCTTTCCATTTTTGTTCTGAGGTCTGTGAAAGATGTGGGCGACGCGACAACGCATCAGCATCAATGTTTTGAACCCCAGACCTGTACTTCAGGCTGAAGTCATATGTCGACAATGCCGCTAGCCAGCGGTGACCGGTGGCATCAAGTTTAGCAGAGGTCAGCACATAAGTCAGTGGATTGTTGTCCGTGCGGACTTCAAACTTCACCCCATACAGGTAGTCATGTAGCTTATCCACCACTGCCCACTTCAATGCCAGAAACTCAAGTTTATGAGCAGGGTAATGTTTTTCCGAGGGAGTTAAGCTCCGACTCACAAAAGCAACTGGTCTCAGGCCTTCGCCCTGATCCTGATAAAGCACACCCCCTAAGCCTTCTCGGCTGGCATCCACGTGCAAAACGTAGGGTAACCGTGGATCGGCAAAAGCTAACACAGGAGCTTGTGTAAGTCTCTGCTTAAGCATTTCAAAGGCTGCTTCACATTCTCCATCCCATCTACTCCCAAAAGGCTCAGCTGGGTTGAGGTAGTCCCTGTTGTTGTTCAACTTCGACTTCTTTGCAGCAGGTGGATAACCGGACAGTAGTTGGTTCAAAGGATAAGTGATTTTGGAATAATCCTTCACGAACCGCCTGTAGTATCCACAGAAACCAAGAAATGACCTCAAAGCAGTTACTGTGGTTGGTCTGGGCCATGTGGTTACAGCCTCGGTCTTTTTGGGATCGGTAGACACACCATTTTGAGAGATGACATGTCCAACATATGTCACTGATGGCTGACAAAACTGGCATTTGTCCAGCGACAGCTTAAGCCCTTCATCCTTGAGTCGATCAAGCACCTTTAACAACCTCGCCTCATGCTCTTCAAGAGTGGCACCAAACACAATAAGGTCGTCAAGATAAACCAACACCTCAAGCAGATTCATGTCCCCGACAGTTTTCTCCATAATGCGTTGGAATGTGGCAGGAGCCCCTGACACTCCCTGTGGCATCCGTTCAAATTGGTAGAAACCAATCGGGCAAATGAAAGCCGTCTTTTCTTTGTCACTCTCACTCATCGGCACTTGATAGTAGCCACTCCTCAAGTCAAGCACACTGAACCATTTGCTGCCATTTAGACAAGCTAAAGCATCTTCAATCCTCGGCACAGTATACTGGTCTGGGACAGTACGCCTGTTCAAGGTCCTGAAATCCACACACATCCGTATTTTGCCATTCTTTTTCCTTACCACCACTATAGGCGAAGCATAAGGGCTGCGGGACTCAGTAATGATCCCAGCCTTCTTTAGCTGCCCTAAATGCTCTCTCAATGCCTCAACATCAGCAGGTGGCAGTCGACGAGACCTCTCCCTGAAGGGTCTGTCGTCGGTGGTTTTAATGGTGTGGCATGTGTTTTGACTGCATCCCACGTCAAACTCATGAGTGGAGAAAACTTCGGAGCGCTCCATCAATTTCTTTGTCAGTCTCTCTTTCCATTCTTTAGAGACAGGAGAATCTCCAAAATTTAAAGAGGCTGGAGTCATTTTATTCTTGGACTTATCTTTGGTCTCTTTGCTCACTCCATGTGGAGGCATCACCTCCACAGGAAAGAGATGAGCAATTGGCGTGCCCTTGGTCAGCGTGACTGCTTTGGCTGAAACATTTCTGACAAGCACCGTGATTCTTTTCGACATTACTACAGATGATGCCTGCAGTTCTGACCGCACCAGAATCTGATCGGGGAATCTTGAGTCATCTGACTGTTCATCGGGAGAATCCACAAGGATCGCATGACTACTGGGAATTCCTTGAAACTTTGGAACACCTGTCACTCTAGCCACTCCCCCAGGGCGCAAGGTTACAGGTTTTGTTTGAGTGAACCACACAGTCCCTCTCTTATCATCGTCATCATCACAACAGGGTGGCGTGTCAGCTAACTTTTCAAACACACCTTGGAACACAGGGTGAATTTGCATTGTGCTCAAAAAGTCCTCCCCCCTCTTGTCTTTACAGCTTTTCAGCAACCGCTGCACAGTGGGTGTGTTTGTGCCAATGAGAATGGATGCCTCGCCTTTAACCGCGGGGTCAGGACAGACCAGCACAAGAGCATCAATGTTCTCAACCACTCCGACATCAGCCTCCATGAACTCCAACCTGACTGACAAATAACCATCATAAGGGTACTCAGAAGGGCTAAGTCCCCATATTTGTAAGGCACTGATAGGCGTCAATGGCAAATGAGTCAGGTACTTCTCATAGAAAGACTTGTACAGCAGAGTAACTTGAGAGCCAGTGTCAAGGATGGCTTTAGCATAAATGCCCTCAATCTGTACTGACACAGCTGAACTGGGGCCCACTAAGCCTTCTGGTATAGTGTCTACCACTTGTTTATCACTTTTGATGCACTTGTTGGAACGTGTTTTTACCACCGGGACCCCAGGCCGTTCCTTTACTGGGTCCCTCGGTAGTTTCCCATTTTCTTGGTTAATTTTATCAGGCGATTGTTGACTCTCTTGAGGTTCTCCTCACCCTCACACTCACGTTTGAAATGTCCATCCTCCCCGCACTTATAACAGAAAATCCCTGGTTTGTCCTCATCATAGTGGGACTTTTGTAGCTGATCACTTTTCCTGAATTTCCCTTTTGGGATTTCGGCCCGTGCTTCGCGGGTGTCTGTGGGAGTCATTATGGTTGCAGCTCTAAGATTCACCATCTCTGCCTTCATGACACTGATCTCTTTTCTCAGCTGCTCCACATCAGAGTGCTCTTTGTCATCAGAAGTTGGTAAGGGCACTGAAACAGTGTTGGACACAACTTTACTTTTGACATCACGTCTGCTCTGAAGCACATCCTCCTCCTCCCTCACTTCCTTCAATAACTCGCTAAAAGAAGGAGGTGCTCGCAGCTTATGAGTCATGCGGATGCGTAAGGCAATCATGTCACTGGGTAACGCACCCCTCACAATCTGGTCAACGCGAAGCTGATCCATTTCAGGAACCTTGATCCCACCTTTTCGCAACACAGAGTGCAGTAATTTATCCAACCTGAACAGGTAACTGGAAAGTTTTTCACCATCATTCTGAAATGTGTGTCTGAATCTCACAAGAAGGTCAGAAGTGCTCTCAGTGGTCCCAAAAGCCACTTCCAAAGCCTGCATGTAGTCATAAGAAGTAGCAGAAGGGTTCTGCGTTTTTAGAAATCGGACAATGTCTGCTGCAGGCCCTTTCAAACTTTCCACCACTCTCTGTTTTTTTACAGCATCATTGCACTGCCACTCCTCGAGCAAATGCATGGTCTGCTCAGCCCAAGCATCGTACTCCTCTTCCCCACTGGGAACAGGCTTGACTCCAGAAAACATGCGCAGCTTGCGGTAGCTATGGGTATCAGCAGAGGCTGGGCTACATTTGTCCACAATGGAGCTAAGTGCATTGATCAGTGCTGTGTTTACATTAAGTGGGGAGGGATCAAGAAACCCTTGGATGTCAGCAACCGTCTTCCCTTCCTGCTCCAAAAAGGACAGTAGTTTATCTTTAAACCCTCCCTCCCCTTGAGAAACAGGAAGCACATGAACAGGCCAGGGCCCAACTTCCCCGGGAAGTCCAACACAGTCTGGCAGGTCTTGCTTAGTCAGGTCAGTGGAAGTCCGAATTAGCACAAACTGCGTCTTAGAAGCGGTGTCAAGACAGCGATCGACAATCGTACATTTTCCCAAAACTTTGACCTGGCTTAAAGCTCTGAGCAGCACATCATCTGCAACATCAGAAGCAATGTTACTCAACACAAGAGCATTTTCACAGGCGACCTGTTTCCTTCTGCACCATGCTTCAATCTCAGCAGCATCCATTTTGAAAGTCACACAGAATCACACAAGATGCTGACTTAGTTCGCCACGAGTTTCACACATCCACAGAAAAATAAAACAATCCCGGACGAGCCCCCAAAAATGTAACCCTCTCACCACCGGCTCTACATAAAACACTGTATAATGGACGGATGAAATAAGAGTCCCTTTAGATTAATAAAATTAAGGTGAGAGAGACATTCCAATGAAAAAAACAGTCTAGGGTAATGTATGATTCTCACTTCACTTTGTATGAATACACCGCAGAAATAATACAACCACAACGATTGAAGTGAACTCTGTATTGAACTCTTTCAAAACCACATCAAATTAACACCTTGAATGGACAATGAATCAATCAACATAAACACAATCACCCGGGATTTAAATGAAAAAAACTATATTCTGTGAGCCTGAGTGCACTCTTGTTTTAAAGTTCAGTTTATAGTTCGTTGGCGCGCTTTATGTTGGAGCTCTTAAATGGCGTTCCCCCCCAGTTTCAAAGGTGACGGTATCCCTGCCACACCTGTAGTTCCCCTGCCGGCAGACTGTCCTCTCTCTGTGCGAAGAAACAGCGGCCAACTGCAGGGCTCGGTCCCTCCTGCAGACCACGTACTGACCTCCACCAGGCAGCGTCCGTGCTGTTTCCACAGCTCCCACCGACAGCGCTCCCCGTTCCTGTGGCGTCCGACGTTCCTCAAGCAAGCCGTGCCAAGGCCGCTCCAGCAAGCTAAGCTAATCTCGTTAGCTCCAGCTGCACGGCAAGTAAGCACGGGGTTCCGTCATCAAAACCCGCTCCAACCGACAGGATGAGCGAGGTCCACCCGAGAAAAGTCCGCCTGACTGGGATATAATCCAGATTTCGCTCTCCAGTACGGCTCCAAGTCTGGTTTCCTCCCCACACGTTTCTCGTTCTCTCGTTCCTCCATGCGCGGCCCCCGTGAACCTCCGCGCCGACGCAAACTAGTCCCTCCTGCTGTGTCGTCACACACGCAAAAAAACTTTCTCCAAATACAAAAAAAATAATCAATATCAATTAACTATTTTTGAATTCAGTTCACAACCTCACCATGAATTATAAAAAAACATTTTAACAACCATTTATGAATTTGATTCTGAACATACATAAACATCAGATAATTAAAAAACAACAACAGAGAAACACACAACTGATATTTATCAGGTTATTACACTCAGATAAACATAAGTGCAGCATGTGATGTACCGTTGTCTTAATTTACCCAAATTGATTTGTTTGGAATAATTTATTGATCGTTTATTTATGTATATTGGTGATGATAATGATTTTATTCATGTAGCACCTTTCAGAACATAACATTTTCAAGGAAATTGGCACAAACTGACGTTAAAATCAACTACAGACGATGAGAATGACAGTAGAAACAAAAAATACAATCATGACAAAGGAAGGAATATATGAGAAAACACCAGTTCAGCTTCACACACACACACACACACACTCACGTTCTGATACTAGACCATATATGTCTGTGCTTCAGGTTTCTGGACGTTAAAGTCAGTTGCTGCTGTTTTACTTTTAAATATTAATGAAGCTCCTCCTCTGTTTTCTACTGATAAATCATCTCCAGTCTGGACCATGCGCTCCACTGATAGCCAGCATTTAGGCTGCAACTCTATCCTAAAAGGTCACACAGAGACGTGTGTGTGTGTGTGTGTGTGTGTGTGTGTGTGTGTGTGTGTGTGTGTGTGTGTGTGTGTGTGTGTGTGTGTGTGGAAAGAGGAGATTCCTCTCGGTGCCTAATGTTTACACTGCATCACTCACTTTTTTTTTTTTTTTAGTTTCTAGAGTTTCACCTTATCTGCAGCTATATCGTTGACTCTGTTCCACCAGGGGCCACTAATTCATTCTTTGTCTCTTGTAAACATTTTGCTCCTGAAAGTCTGGAATTACAGTCATTTTCATTTCCATTAATGTTTCAGAATTTAATACCAAATCATTTGACGTCCACTCTGCACTGTTCAGGCTCTGACCATAAAGGTCCCTGTTATTCTGGGTGACTCTCGAATCTAAAAGTACCAACCTAAGTGTCTCAGAGCAACGAAAAACCCAAAACACCATGAAGGTTTTGCATTTTCACTTGAAAACGTTGTGTGAACGGTTCCGGAAAGTCCCAGCGGTAGAAAGTCTCAGTTTCAACACCAAAATATCGATTATGCTCCTTTGAGAATAAAACACAGCTTCACAAGATTACAAAATTATTGAATTCAGTATATTAGCTGCATTTGCATTTGCATTTACAAACATTTTAGTGAATTTAGAGCTGTAGATTGATTAGACATGTATTCCATTTCCAATATCTTTATTATTTTTATATTTCTGGTTTGGACCTTAATTTCATACTTTTACAGGGTACATATTGAAATATTCAGCCTTTACAGAAAGTAATGATGAATGTTTTTATATCAAAGCAAAGTGTGTAAAGCAGCAGCACGTTGCAGGTGAACGTGTCTAAAAACACAACCCGATTATTCCATCATGTTGTGAAACTTCAAGAAAGAATCAAGTGGAGAAAAGCAACCAAACCCAGTGAGCGTCCAGAGGGACGGAGAGACCGTCCCTGATAAGCATGGAGTATGACTTCATGCTTCATATCAGTGTCCCTGTCGCTGGGATTCAGCAGGATTACGTTTACACGGCTCACAGTCTCCCTTGGTAATATGTTTTACCGTAGTTCCACAGGCTTTCAGACTGCTAAATAATTCACTGTTCAGAAATCACTGGACAGATTGAATACACACGCTCAAGTTTCATATTTTGTTTTGTTAAAAACCTGATCTGAGTGATATGGGGGCTCTGCAGGGCGTCCTCTCTGGTGCCTGTCTCGTCCCGTCTTGTCTTCAGCTCCGTCCTCTCTGCTGTGCAGACTGGCTGGTGTGTCTGCGTCCCTCACCCAACTAAGTGTCAAACAACCAATTATCTTCCGAAATACTACCTGGAATATTTAAGTTTCAAGTCCAACTCCTGTGACACAGATGCACCGATGATAATGAGTAATAACCAGTTTAGCCACTCCCTGATACTGAGTACCCATACAAGTACTTCATAAACAAACTAGTAGAGGTACATTGTGCAGTATCAGTATCAGTATCGGTGTCTGTGCTTCCCTAAGTTCAAGCATGCAGAACTAACTGAAATATAGCAATGCAGTCTGTGTATCATTATTTTCCCATGTCAGTGAATGTACTGTCGTATTCACATGCATGAGTGAATTCATGCACACATGCACACATGACCCGCCTGACTAAATGAAGACAGATGAGGAAGCTTTCATATCTGCTTGACACTTGTGACCCTAGGAGAAGATTTGGAAATCTATGAAAGGGGAAAGATGTGAAGGTAAATGCATGTTCCTTTAGTGATGTTAGGTATCAATAAACAAGAGAAAATGATCATCCTTTCTCTCCTACAAGCCAATTTATAATAGTTAACACAATAGTGGAGAAGAGCAAAGCTCCTCTAACCACTCTTCAGTTGTGAATGCTCTATAATGACACTTTTAACTTCAATTTTGGATAAAAATCAAAGTAAATCTGACCGTCCAGTTCAGCACCTTTACTTTTTATGCACTTATTGTTTAGAATAAGGTCCCTGAACGTGCCTTTCCAATTGGGAGGAGTTTGATTTAACAGTTTTCTGTTTGCTGTTGCTGCTTTGGTTGACGTTATAAACTTCTGAGGCTGCTCCGTCTCCGTGGCTGTGGTTGAAACTGAAGCCTTCAGTCTCAGCAGGTCACCTGATACTGAACCATCAGGTTCAGTTTCTTAGAGGATCACAGATGTATCGATGAACCTTGAACTGAGCATCAGATACATGATGAGATGTTCCAAAAAGACACTTATTGGAGCATTGAAACTCTTCTTGGACACACCATCCATACAGATCAAGACACGTGAAGTTTTAGAACAGGCTGCCAGAAACATGACTGAGCCAGAGGAAGAAACCCGACGTGTTTCGCTGTTGCCATCTAGTGGTTGGAGTTGGTGAGTCTGATGTCACAGCAGGTTTGGGATTGAGTATTTCGGATGAATGGAGGCAGCTGAAGACAGGCTCCACCATGGACGCACCACCAGACACAGGACAAACACAGAGAGACGGTTCACGTTTGACTGATCCGTACCGTCTGATGGTGAAAACTGGCAAAAAAATGAAAGTCTCCATCTGAGCCTGGTTCTGCAGAGAGTCTCCACCTCTAAGTCTGGCTCTGCAGGTTTCTTCTTCATTGCAGAAGCCAGGATGTAGAATTAAAGGTGATCTTTAACTGTAGAAAAAAATGACACACACCAAAAGTGAGAGTCTAGCTGTCTGCCAGTTGCTCGTGGGCACTACGGTTTGTTCAGTCCAGTAGTGAGTTCTGTGAATGTAGAGTGAATCCTGCACGGCGCCTGCGGGCCTGGCAGGGCCTTGCCCTCCCTGATCACACTTCCTACATATCACCTGGTGGAAACTCAGAGATTCAGAGCGTGGCCTTTACACTCCCAACAACACGCGCTGAAACAACCCTCACTTTTTATTCTGATGAAACTTGGCGCTGTGATTCTGTTTAGTGATCCAAGACAATCAAGACAGACTAAGACTACACTGTAAAACAGGGCTATTCAATTCATGTAGCATGGGGGCTGAGGAAAAATAAGGAACTGGACAATATGAGTAATTACGGTAACAAATTAATAAATTAGAACAAAATACTGAAGAAATCAATATATTGTATTTTGTAAATGCTTAACAATGCACACTGAGATAGACTGACACATAGGCTCAAGGCACTATTGTATTTAAACTGGCATCAATGCTTCAAAATCAGACCAGAGGTCTATTGCAAAAAAAGTAGGATTCTTTCATCCAGGACAAAGAGGATATCGAAGCTTAATCCCTTATCTTGGTTTAGTTCAACAGGCTCCAGGTGAGAATTATCCAAAAAATATGAACAGCCAGTTAGAGAAATGCCATTAACTGACAGAAAACATATCTCAATTGTACATAACTAACACAATTTTACAGGTAGGCAACACTGAATTTATCTGCACTACAACAACCAACAACAATAACAGAGAACACAAGTGCATGGTGTTGATCAAGCCAAAGGTATTTCAAACTGCAGCACTCAGGTCAGATGAGCCAAACCATTTGTTTATAATTTAATTGATAAACTGACAAAGAACTTACTGGTGCACCAAAAAACAAAACTGCGTAGTACGCCTCTGAACAGAACCTGCTGAGGCCCAGAGTTCTGGGTACTGATTCCATCACAATCAGATTTACTAAGATTTTCCCTCAGCAGAGAAAATTGTTCACTGTTTGATGAGCAGCAGTTAAAGAGCTACTGTATTTTCCAGATCACACGTAAGTATTCTTTTCAGAGAGAGAGAAACAAAATGATTGAAGCCTCTACCTTTTATACCCCTTTATCCTGTGCAGGGTTAGCTGGAGCTCTCAATGGATGAAGACAGGCTCCATCCTGGACAGGAGAGGACAGGCAAGAAACATCATAACCACATATATAGACAGGAGTTTTTTTTTTATTAAGGTTTTCCAATTTTGTTCTTAATTTATGTTTTGTTTTTTTTTTTTTATTGAGCATGAACAGTCATGACAAAATCACAAAACTCCAGAGAAATATAGACAGGAGTCCCAAAGCCAGCCCCCATTTGTCCAGATGGCTGACACCTTTTTTTTAATTGAACATATTGAAAATAAAACAATAATGACAAAAAAACACAAAACTCCAAATCAAAACAAGACATATATCATTCCATATATCAGTCCAGGGGTTTTGGACTGTAGTACATTCCAAGAACGCAGCTCTGTTGTCTCCAAACGGTTCTCACATAGGGGACATTTTGCTGCATCACATTTGAATGGCTTTTGAATAAATTCACTTGAAGGGTACATTTCATTGAGATTTTTAAAGTGCATTTCTTTATATTTTGGAGGAATTGGAAATTTAAGGAATTTAGTCCAAACAGCCACAATTTTATTTGGAGTACAATCTTTGTATCTGAATTAATTGAACGGCCAAATTAATATTTGAGAAATTATTACATCTTTCGTATAAAAATCTACAAGTAAAGCCCAATGAAGTCTATTTCCAAGTTAAGTTGAACACAATTTGCAACATTGAAACAGGACTGCTCAGTTTATCCCCTATGTGTGATTCTAAGCAAAAGAAGAGTGCACATGAATCATTGGAATGTGCATTTTTACAGGCCAAACTGTGACATTCAAAATGTTTTTACTGTAAACTTTTTTCAGCTTCATCAGCTTCTTTGTTTTCTAAAAGGTAAATGACTTTTAAAGTTAATTTTTGTGTGTGCAGCAATATTACATGTAATGTAGTTTATGAAGGCATGAAAGTGCAGAACATTTGCATTTCATTTCTCTGAACATCCCGTCTGTCTAGAACACAATAAAAAGCCTTGAACCCTGAACAATTTGAAACTGTTTTCCATCCGTTTCAACACAATCTTCACAATTCTTTCAAAATAACTTTGATGCATTTGTCTGTTTTTCCTGAACAGCTGCAGCAGGCCCTCGGTGGGGCCAGCCCCTTCAAAGCTTTAAAAGCAAACAAGTAAGCAAGCAAATAAAATCTAACAATATAATCTAAATATAAAGTCAATGCGAAGATGAACAGGGAGCCGGTGCAAAGACACCAGGATGGGGGTAAAGTGTTCCACACCAAGAGAAGTGAACAGCAGACTGTTTGGATTGTGAGCACTGTGGAGGGAAACATCAGTTTGACAAAAATAATATTTTTTAAACCAATTTTTTTTTTTTTTTTTTTAATTTTCTTCATTTGACAATGTCAGGATGAAAAACGAAAAAGGAAAAAGTTGGAGCTGGACTCCACCTGAACGGCTTTTTCTGCACCACTCAGCTCAGGCGCCATCCGGTGGCGAAACCTTGGTATTACAACCACACACCTCCTTGGATTAGTTCGAGGAGCTGACTTGGAGGAATATTAGTGACAAGAAACACAGGGAAAGCTGGGATGGGCTTCAAATTAACAAATTACAACCTGAATAAATAAGACAACTGTGTCAAAGTAGGACAAATCCTGCAAAAATACAAAACGCACAGTTACCCATATTTATAGCCACAAACTAACCTTAAGTGCAGGTTTTCCAACTCTGGAAGGACAGAAAACGTACAAATGCACAGAAAGCACATGTAAACTATTATCTGATATTTAAAACAAAAACTATCTCCACACCAGCTCACTGTTTTCCTTTCGATTTAACTTTATACAAAAAAAAAAAAAATCAAATAATGGCTCAGAACACACCCATCAGTTTTCTAGAGTTACTCAGCGAAACACTCATGTTGTGGACTGTGATGAACATGCACATTTGAACCTACATCCAGCCTTCTTGTTCATAAGGTGAAAAAACCCCCCACAGAAGCAGAACATATAGGAATTTTACCATCCAACCTTTTGAAGTTGAGATGCTCAAGGTCCCAGTCCCGCTTCTTCTTTTGGTGTTGAACAGTGCATGACATAGAAGATCATAGTGTGATATTTGTAACATTTTCAAGCATCAAATGAAGAATCTAATGCTCATTATTCACCTGGACTGCAGGGATGAAAAAAACAAAACAAAACAAAACAAAAAAACAAAAAGAAAAACAAAACAAAACAATGTCTCAATGACAGAAAAATTATTTTTCTCTCCTATTTCTTTGAACCAACTGCTAACCCAAACCCCCCTAATTCTAAGGTTAGTCACAATTTTTTTAAAAAATGTAGTGACATTCCCCCATTAATTAATCGCAATTAATGTGACTAAAACTGACAGCCCTAATCCTAACTATATATGAAAGCTGTTAACCTCATTTGAAAGGTTAAACATGCTTTGCAGCTTCAGTTAAAATTGATTTGGCGGAAAATTACATAAATAGTAGTATTGGCCTTCATTTATCAAACAAACGTACGATGGCGTCTGGCGTTATGAACAACAGGATCGGCATTTATCAGTACGATCATGGTCGTACGGAAAGATGAAATCTCTCCACAGGTCTGACATGGTTTACACAAGTTTGAGTCACTCCGCCAGGTTTTCCAGCGGAGTGATTAAAATAAAAATATTTTTCGAAAGTTCGAAAAAAATATGAAAGCAATATAAAACAAAATATAAAAAAATATTGTTTTGACATACTGTATATTTTCCATTTGACCGTAAATTTTTATTCTTATCAAATAAAATTAATTGGAAAATAGATATACATATAATTTAACGTATGTATGAAAGAAAATTCAAAAACTGTATCACAAATGGATGCAAATCTGAGAAAATGTGCTTTGGATCATAATAGTTTTTAAATTTCCCTTAGTAACTTTTTTGTATTAGATTAAAACTCTACCAACTCTGTTAAAGAGTGTGTAGAGTGCGACGGGTGATGTTTTGGAAAACGGTCAGCCTCCAGGAAGAGCGTGTTTGGAACGGAAATGTCCGGGACCGTCTGCAGTAGGGCTGCACGATATTGGAAAAAACTGACATTGCGATTTTTTGGGGGCTTTGCGATATATTGCGGTATATATTGCGATATTAAAAATGTAAGAATTTTCACCAGATGACCTGAATAGCTCCATTTGAGGAGATACGTGGTGTTTCATACCGCTTGTCGAGCGTGTGGATCATTTTTTAAAATCCCTCTTTAATGATTCACAGTGTGCAACGGCACCATGACTTTCGCTAGGTAAAAATCATCATACGGTGTTATGCCAACAAAGGCTTCTGCAATTGGTTTTTGAGGAGATGAAGTTTCACCTGGGGTCTTTGGTTTTGCACTGGAAATGCAGGAGCTTGTGATGGCGTTTGAAATGGTCCAACAGGTTTGACGTATTACCTCGTGTTGAGGCAACCACGACGAGGCACTGTCAGCAGAGAACGTTTTTTTGTTCCGTATCGTCTTTTTTTTTATAGTCGAAATACTTCCAAATTTCACATGTTGACCTTATTTTGGGGACTAAATCCTTCGTCGCTTCCTCCTGCATGTCGCCTGTGTTCAGAGAGTAGTCTGAGAGTGCCCCCCCCCCTCCCCGCTGTGGAGGAGGGAGGGGGCCGGTGAGTGCCGATTAGGAGGGAAGGAGAGAGAGCGGCTGTGGGGAGCATGGAGGAGCTTGCTGCTCTTACGAAGCAAAACAAAAGTTAAAAATAATAATAAAAAAAATATTGCACATCCTGCGATGTGACTATTGCACGTGCGCACATGGCGATGGCGATGTTCTAACGATATATTGTGCAGGCCTAGTCTGCAGCCTCTGACCGGATGTCCTCTCCACAGTCAGAGGAGGTGCTGAACACCGGAGACGGGCGCATCGGCCTGCTGGGAGACTGGAGAGAGGTGCCCCGGTGTGGGAGTGCCATGCTGCTTCACTCTGGCTCTCTGCCAGTCTGCTCTCACCTCGCAGCCTTGATCAGATCAATCTGCCGACACTTCCCTTCGTATGTTTATCTATTGATCATCACAGTCCAGGATTCTTTTGGACAAAAAGAGCCGGTTTTGCAATTTTACACTAAAGATTCTCTGAAATGAAAGACAGAAATCTTTAAGAACAAAAAGGTTCACAAGCAACAAGTGAGGTTATAGGGAGAATTTAGAAATATTTTATTACATTTTTAGTCCTTGTAGCCATTTTTACAATTGTTTGCTTCACTTTTTAATGGATTTTTCTGCTTTAGATGTTTTATACACCTTGGCTGTGTTACAGCTGTTTTACTTAAGCAGGTATTTTTTTCTTTTTTCCCTGCTTTGTTGCATTAATTTTTTCCTTTTTCCTTTTATCACTTTTTCTTGTTTTTTCCTTGTGTACTCCTTTATTCCATTTTTTCTTATTTTTTATTCCTCTTTTCTTTCCTTTCTTTTACTTTTTCATTTTGTTCTGTTAAAAAAATGTTTGTACTAGAAATTTAGTTTCATTTCATTTCACCATTTTTACACTAATTTTCCAAAAATAATTAATAAAAATAATTAATAAATTTCAATAGTTACTTAGTACTAATAATGAGAATTTAGTTCAACTAAATTTTAGTTTTAATTCAAATGGGCTACTTTTCTGAAAATGGAAAAACCTTTGATGGAAGGAAATAAATACAATTGGAACACTTTTTAATTTTCCAAAAGGAGATGAAATAGTAGAAATGTTACTTGCTGACCAGAGTTGATTAGTTGATTCTTAATTTCTGAAACACGAAACACTCGACTTCATAGATCGATATCGGATCGATATCAGAGCCTCTGCACCTCCTTGGTTCCTCCTGAAATGTGCGTCACGGCTGTTCCCGTGTGACCTGCGGTGACGTGCCGCTCTCGTAGTCGTGCTCGTGTCTCCATCCAGCCCATCCCATCACCGCCGGGACGCCACGCTTTGTCGCTAATGGAGATGTGAACTGCATTTTCATGTATTGTTTTTTTTTTTTTTAATGTGTTAGCCAGTGGCAAATGTTATTGTTGACTTTTGATTTCTGCAGTGATTCCTAGTGTATACCTGAGTTTCTACAGTCGTTATACTGGAGTGTTTCTCTTTTCCTGTTTCCAGCTAACGTTCTGTGGTAGATGACGATGCTGTGATAAAAATCTGGGGTTGATTTTCTGTCTCTGTGATATGCAACAACTGTTCTCACGCATTCTTATTTTTTGAGACCCTGTAAAAACCTTCCTGTGCCTGTTGTTTTCTCTTGCTTTCCTGATTTTTTTATCTGAAACCAACCTTCTCCTTCCTTTATCCTCATCTCACCTCCATCCCAATCTTTTTCTTTTCTACGTCTGCCAGGTTTTTGCGCTGCTTGAACGAGTCACAACATTAACGAGTTTGAGTCAGTTAGCGGCGAAAAGCCACATGTCCTTGAGCCTCCAACCCATGTAGCTGCAAATTAAAAAAAGAAAAGAAAAAAAAAGATGAACCCAAGTGCTTTTGAACCCCCGCCTACTGTAGTCGCTGTCCTGTGCTTAGCTCAGCCAAAGCTACCTGGAAACACGGCACCCTCTCCCCCGGTCTCCACCATTAAAGAAGTGATTCTTGCTGCGGGAGAGGGCCGTCCTCCCTACACGTGCACGTGCACGTGCACTGCTGTGGGTGGACGGTGTCCACTCCCTCGAAGACATCGCTTCTCTTAATGGAAACTGCTCACTGTTTGAAAAAAAAAAAAGTAAAAAAAAAAGAAAAAAGCATTTCTGCGACTGGTCATGAAGGCAACACCTGGTGCAAAACAAACAAACAAACAAACAGAAGAAGTTTGTGCTGAGTCAGCGCTGTTGACTGGCCTGCCGGCTTCATTGGGCTGACGGACACCAGGCAGAGGCGTTCATGGCCGCGCTCCCGTTATCTGCCCACGCGTCTCTGCTTGTGTCTGACGGGGCTGCTGGCCCGGGGCCCCCCCTCACCCGGGCCCGCCCCCCCTCACCCTCTGCCATGTCTCCTGCAGGTGCCCGAGTGGACCAAGTGCAGCAGCCGCGAGAAACGCAAGGAGAAGAAGGTGGAAAAGTCGTTCTACTCGGACTCGGAGGGCGAGTCCGGGCCGACGGAGTCCGCCGACAGTGGTAACTGTGGTGGTGGTGGGGGGCAGGAGGGGCCGGGGGGCCGAGGGGGGGTAGCTGGTTCTGGGAGAGCCAAGTGGGAGTGTGTGGACTACGTCCCGGGTGTCATGAAGACTCGGCTTTTGGCAGACGAAGCAGTCGCTTCATGTTTGACTCCTGCCTCCCTGACCCCCTTGACCTCTGACCCCCTCCTTCCCCTCAGAGTCGGACTCGGCCAGCGGGTCGGAGAGCAGCAGCAAGGAGAGCGGCTCGGGATCAGAGAGCGAGGAGAGCGAGGAAGGCTCCGATTCCGAGGAAGAGGAGGAAGACGAGGAGGAGAAGAAGAAGAAGAAGAAAGAAACGAAGAAGCCCGTTCAGGAGAGTGAAAGGTAGAACAAAACCAGAACCAACGCCCGGGGAGTTTTCTGAAGAGAGCACATTAAATCACGTCTTCCAGATTTATTCAGATCCAGATCATGACCCATCGCTGCTGAATTCCTCTTCTCCACTCCTCCGTCTGTCTCACTCCATCTGATCGCTGTGTTTGGGTTTCAGTGAGCAGAGCAGCGAGGAGGACGAGCAAAAGCACGCGCCAAAGAGCAAACAGCGGAAGAGCGAGTCGGAGTCGGACAACGACGAGGAGAGCGAGTCTGAAAGCAGCCAGTCGGAGTCCGAAGACTCCGAGTCGGAGGTGGAGGTGAAAAAGAAGAAGAAGGTACGGATGAAGCCTGACAGAAGGAACCCCGTGGCACCACTGCAGCTTGAAACTACAAACGAGAAAAATTATGTTAAAAACTGATTTTTATGAAGTGATGATCCTGATTGGTCGATCTCTTTCCAGCCAGTTGAATCTAAACCTCCTTCGAAACCTGTGAAGAAAGAGAACAAGAAGGAGAAGAAGGAGATGTCTCTGCTCGACCTGGACGACTGTGAGTGTCTTCGTCTCCGGTCCCTTCTAGTTTAGCTTCTGGGACATTTCGCCGGATTTGGGATCAGAGAAGTGAACCGTTTCTTCCTGATTCTTCTCTGACTTGCTGCCCCTCCTCAGTCGAACCGGCTCCCTCCCCTCAAGTCACGCCCGTCAACAGCTTCCTGTCCAACAGCCTGGTGACGGACCTGGAGGGCCTGTCCCTGTCCGACTCCGTCCTTTCCCCGGCGGTACGTCTCGCCCCCCGCCTCCCCTCTCGCCCTCGGCTCTGCTCGGACTGACGGCCGTCTCTCTCCCCTCCCAGACCATCGCCCCGTCCAGCGCGCTGAAGAACTACGAGCTGCTGCACCGGATCACGGGGGGGGGGGCTGTCGGTGGAGTACTGCTTCAGCCGCCAGCCCTTCAGCCCCGACGCCAACATGGTGGCCGTGCAGATGCAGTTCACCAACAGCGCCACCGCCGACACCAAGAACCTGCACATCGAGGACGCCAAGCTGCAGTCGGGGATGAGAGTCAAGGAGTTCCCCGAGATCGGTGAGTGATGAGGAACGCCGGCCGCCGAGTCCTGAAACCTGACACCTGGACGGCTCTGAGAACTCGCCGGGCTTTCCACAGAGCTGCTGCCTGCAGGGGAGACCGCCACGGCCGTCATGGGCATCGACTTCTGCGACTCGACGCAAGCAGCAAACTTCCAGCTGTGGTGAGAACGACTCACTTCTGGACTTGATGTATTTTGGATTTAAGAGTCTGTTAAGCAGTGAAAAGCTTTCATCTGACTGATGGAATGTTCCGGTTTGGTCGCAGCACCCACACCAGGAAGTTCTTCGTGTCGATCCAGCCTCCGGTGGGCGAGCTGATGCGCTCCGTCTTCCTCACAGAGAACGAGTTTAAGAAGGAGCAAGGTGAGGCCGGCACGGGCGGGGCGGTGGAAACGGAAAGCCTGCTGAGCTTCTTCCTTCTTTTTCAAAAGTGTTTGAGAAAGTTCAGAAGATTTGTAAACAATACAGGACACTTATTTTGGTGGTTTTTTTTTATTTCTAAATCCTCCAAACTGGTGGGCAGCATGTGTTCTGAGGTGATGTTGGTTTTTCCAACATGGTGACTCTTTACTGTCGTGTCCCCCACATAGAGAAGCTTTTACAGAACCTGGGTAAGTTTTCCTCTATAGCTCCGTCTGTACGTCCACCTGCCCCCCCCCCCACCCCCCACCACCACCTCTTTCTTTTGGCCCCCCACCCCTCCTCGTTTCCAACCTGCTGCCCGGCCACCGATCCCGACTCACTTCTTGAGCGCCTAAAGAGGAAACTCCGGCTCACAGCTGCACCGCTCCGCCTGCTCTCACAGCCCGACGAGGTTCTACAGTGGACTTAGGAAAAAAATCCTAATTCTGATTTATTTCTCAGAAACACAAGATAAAAGAAAAATCTCCTGAAACAAATAATCTGAGATTTACTACTAAATTTTGACTTTTTTCTCAGAATTCTGAGTTTTTTTGTCCTAAATTCTGGGATTAAAATCAGAATTATCAGACAACCTAATCTTATTTGCAGCTTTTCTCTCAGAAAGTCAGAATTCTGAGTGATTTCTTGCTGAAGGTATTCTCGGATTTCTAGTTTCTTTCTCAGAAATCTGATTTAGAAAAAAAGTTACAAATCTCAGAAACAGTTCAGATTTCAGTTTTATTTCTGAAATCAGAGTCTTAATTCCAAATTGAGTCTTGGAATTCTGAATTTGTTCCCTCAGTATTGTAAGAAAAAAAAAATGAAATGATAAAAAATCAAGAATTCTGACATTAATGTCACAATTCAGAGAAAGTAGGGAACGGATATTTTTGGGGTTTGTCTCTCGACGCTCAGTAGGAACCAGACTGTGAGAGCAACAGTTCACTGTTTTTGTTTCTGTCTGAAACCGTCCGCTGCAGGAAGTATTTTACTGTTCTGATGTTTCCCACATTCTGAATCCAGTTTTTAATTTTTTTTAATGATTTACTGCCCCGCACACAGTAGTTCTTTCTGAATACAGTATGTGGAGCCCATGAGGAGCATGCAAGGTGGTGAAGCTGGTGTCAAATTACAAGATCTACAATCTCATTGCTCTTGAAAGGATGACGCTTCTACTGATAACTCTAAGACTTTCTCTTTCTTCCGAGAGTGTGATACTGCAGGGAGTAGCTCCCTGTTCAGCCCGACGAGCATTACATGATGTATGTGAACGAATTGGAGATTCAAATTAGACATTTTGATATTTAATAAGAAGTGGTATTGGTACTTGGTAGGTCAGTACTAGTATTTGTGCTTAAAAAATGTGGAACAATACTTTAAGCAAATATTCCAGATGTTTGCAGCATTGAGAGCTGATAAAGAAGTAGTGTCTTGACTCGTGTGTTCAGTGGGAAGCATCAGCACATTCACTGTTATTGGTGGAGTCAGTGAAGCAGAAGCCGAGGTCTGCAGTTCGTCTCCGGTACTCTGCATGTCCGATCTCCTCTCGTCAGTGACGTCTCCGCTCCCGGCTCGCTCTCTCTGCTCGCAGGTCAGCTGATGGGGATGAACGAGATCACGGAGAAGCTCACGCTCGACGCAAAGTGCCTGAACGAACACGCCATCGTCCAGAGAGTGACGGCTTCCGCCAACCTCAGCAGGGTGCCGTGCGGCTCGGACCGGGAGTGCAGGTGAGGCGTGCGATCGTCGCGACTGGTCCCTGTTTTTACGTGTTCATCAGACGATCTGACCCGTTTCTCCTCCTTTACTCTGCGACTTCTGATCTGCTGCTTTGACCTCAGTCCTCCCCTTCCTCCTCCTCTTCATCCTGTCTACAGGTTCGCCGGCAGGACGGTGACCAGCGGCAGCTTGGTGCTGGTCACCGTGGCGACGGGGGAGGACGGATCGGCCCAGCTGACGGTCAACTGCGAGAAGATGGTGATCGGCACCATGCTGGTGAAGGACATCCTGCTGGCTCTGACGCAGTGACCCCGCCTCCGACCCCGCCCCTCCCCCCTCGCCTCGTCCGTGTAGTGTCGCCCGCGTTCCTCTTCGTCCGTCGGGAAGTTTCCAGAGCGTTCGGAGCCGGAGGGCAGGAGAACGAGCGCAGCTCTGACGTTGTTCCATCCCGCGGGATTTAATGGGTCAGACTAGGAAACAAAAACCAGCAGTTCGTTCAGAAGCCCCGACATCCAAACTTCAACTCTGCTCTGAAGCTTTCAGGGTTTTCAGAGGATTTGGTTGCTCATTTGTCAAATTGAGCATATGATCTTTCCATTTAGGAACTAAAGCTTCCTCTAGAAAAAAAAAAAAAAAAACTGATTGTAATTGAACAAAATATCACAAACTGACAGTATGAACACGTCTAAATAATCTCTCTTCTTTATTTTGCGACTAACTTCATGCCTAAACTCACTGGAAACAGCAAAACATCTCCGGAATTTGAATGTTTGCACGACATGTGATAATTCTATTTAATTGAGATCAGCATAACTTGAAATTGTGGGCAGAAGGAGACAAGAAAAGCTTTGTGATGGGCTGTTGTTGCAAAAGTAGCCTGTTTAACCTTACAGTACCAATTTGCACCACAAGGTGGTGTCTTAAGTCACTGAGAATGAATAGAAGTGGACACTAGGCTGTGACATGTTGGACGTTTTTTTATTCAACCTCCACAGTCAGTGTTTGCGCTTTTACGTTTGCATGTCTTTCTCCCAATCTGAAACCGTTGCATCTAAAAAACAAAAGCCAGAACTAAAGCGACACGAGGTATTCGAAGGACAAATACTAAAGTGACGTAATAAAATATCTTTATCTCAAATTGATCTGTTAGGCAACAAATGAGCAACTAAATCTGCTGAGGAGAATCTGAAAGCTTTGCACTCACAGTTTAATTCAGTCAAAATTAAAGTTTGAAACTCATATTCAAAGTGATGAATCGCTTCCGCTTTTTAGAAATCAGTCCCTCCTTTTTTTGTTAAGTTTTAGCTTGTTAGATATTATTTTTCCCTCTATTTTAAAATGTTAAGAGTTGATATATTCCCCTGAAAGCAGGTGACTGTAAAACACATCCAGCTGAGATCAGTCCTGAACGTCTCATTGGGAGTCTCCACGGCTCTGCTGGCTCCCAGAATCCTCCACTTTGAAACAATAGATGCAGTGAACGGCTGATTGAACCCAGAGGAGACCGTCCACACGTCCATCACAGTCAAAACTGAGCGTGTATAAATGTTGTATTTCAACATGAAATATAAGATGTGGTGTGAGTGTGTGTGTGTGATGACACTGACAGACATGAAATAGCTGTTTTTTTTTTGTTTTTCTCACACCTTACTTGAAATTGTCATGAATTGTCATCAGAATGAGAAGTTATTGGATCAAATTTTTACTTTTGTTGCCTGAGGAAAAAAAACTTGAGCTTTGTTACTGTATAATATTTTATTATAATTACACATAAATTCACAGCAAGGAATTGCACAGATAATCCCCTTATGGTAGTTTTCTGTCATTTCACCCACATAACATGAAAAAAACTTAAATAAACATTTCCTAGGGAACTTCCTCATAGGAAAATTAGCTGACCTCTGAGACTCTATCTCGCCTTATGAATGGCAGCTTCTTCCAAATTTCTGGTCAGAATTTCATCAAATTTTGCTTTGAAACTGTGCTGACTTCTAAAATTTGAAGTAAAGTGTGACTGACAGTCCTTCACGTCCCTTGATTACAGGCGAAAGCTCATTTTTTGGACCCTGCTGCGTCCGGCAGCTGCATGTTTCTTAACTTTTTATCTTCTGTTGAAAAATGTAAGTGACACACTCTAGTAGGATGACTGCTGGCCAATTTTTGTTCCACCGTTTGACTTCTCGGTTCCGATGTTTCATGTCGGAGGTGTTCTGCCATCGATGTAAAAGAGAAACCGCCGGGTTAAAGATCCACCGCGTCACAGCTCACGCCGGGCCTTGTGTCATCCGCTTCCAAATATCCAAAAGTCGCTCTATCATACCCTGTGTGTGGTTGTGAAATGTGATCCTGAGGTATTACAAGTTTATTTATTATACAAATAAAAGTACGGAAACCGTCTCTGCTCCTGTTCAGTGAACGTCGTGAAACCTGTGGCTGTGTATGAGGAGGCGTTACGGTTCCAACATCTCCCTGCTTCAACACACCTGAGTCCCATGAAGTTTCCTTCACCGAGATGAGCGGAAACCTGATCAGGAACCACTCATCACAATCAGCTGTGTTGAGAACATAAGTTACAGTTGTGGCAGGGCAGGGGATTTTTAGTTTATATGTGCAGACAATGCCACCTGGGGAGTTTCGCCCCAGGAAATAGTTAGGCGCATGGGTGCAAAAACTAGCACAGGTCCCACACAGGTTCATTTTCACAGATATTTTTGTCATATTCCAGATGTTGGTTAAGTACATAAGTTGTTCTTGATTCTTGAACCTGGACCAGACAGCCAGCTGAGGCCAGAACACTGGGGATCCCTGCTCCTGTATTTGGTTTCAAAAAGGACAGAAAATGCATAACTCATAACAATATGCATTAAACTACATTTAGTAATAATTCTGTTATTTCTGATATGAAACAACTTTTCTTTGTTGCTTTTCTATCAGAAGCTGCACATCTGATATTTGCTCTGTTGGACTGTAGCTACACACACATTCTCACTGTAATTACTGAACGGGTGCAGGAAGCCTTTGGTTTGTCTGTCAGACTGTATACGTAGAATATGAGCAACACCTCTGGACAAAATATCCTGCAGTCTTGGTCAATTTATAATGTTCTTTTTTTTATTCTTTATTTGCATATTTCCTCAATGCACATGAACACACATACACACACACGCACACGCCCACACACACACACACACACACACACACACACACACACACACACACACCTTTTTTTTGCGGGGGGGGGGGGGGGGGGGTTAATTGAATTGTGCCTAGAAATTAGCTTGTTTTTTCTTTTGGTTTAACCAAATTGTGCCTGGAATGCAGCCCTCTTTTTTCTTTTTTATCCTAAATTTGTTGTGAATTTTTTCTTCTTTCCCTCTGTCTTCTTTTTCTCCGTCCCCAGTTTCCTTTCGATTTCATAATTTCTGTCCAACTGAGCGAACTGGACAGAAATCACTTCTTCCAGCTCTTCCGGCTCTTCCCGCTGCAACACATGAACAGCTTCCTCCACCAGCTCCACCGGCTCGACTTTTTAACTGGCTCTACAGTCTCTACTGTCTCCACCGGCTCTACCGGCTCTTCTGTGTCCACCGGCTCAACTGTCTCCACCGGCTCTACCGGCTCAACTGTCTCTACCGGCTCTTCTGTGTCCACCGGCTCTACTGTCTCCACCGGCTCTTCTGTCTCCACCGGCTCTACTGTCTCCACCGGCTCTTCTGTGTCCACCGGCTCTACTGTCTCCACCGGCTCTTCTGTCTCCACCGGCTCTACTGTCTCCACCGGCTCTTCTGTGTCCACCGGCTCTACTGTCTCCACCGGCTCTTCTGTCTCCACCGGCTCTTCTGTGTCCACCGGCTCTTCTGTCTCCACCGGCTCTTCTGTCTCCACCGGCTCTTCTGTGTCCACCGGCTCTACTGTCTCCACCGGCTCTTCTGTGTCCACCGACTCTACTGTCTCCACCGGCTCTTCTGTGTCCACCGGCTCTACTGTCTCCACCGGCTCTTCTGTGTCCACTTGCTCTACTGTCTCCACCGGCTCTACTGTCTCCACCGGCTCTTCTGTGTCCACCGGCTCTTCTGTTTCCACCGGCTCTACTGTCTGCACCGGCTTGACGATCTCCACCGGCTCTTCTGTTTCCACCGGCTCTACTGTCTCCACCGGCTCTACTGTCTCCACCCGCTCGACTGTCTCCACCGGCTCTACTGTCTCCACCAGCTCTTCTGTGTCCACCGGCTCTTCTGTGTCCACCGGCTCAATTGTCTCCACCGGCTCGACTGTGTCCACCGGCTCTACTGTCTCCACCGGCTCTTCTGTGTCCACCGGCTCTTCTGTGTCCACCGGCTCGACTGTGTCCACCGGCTCTACTGTCTCTACCGGCTCGACTGTGTCCACCGGCTCTTCTGTGTCCACCGGCTCTACTGTCTCCACCAGCTCTACTGTGTCCACCGGCTCTTCTGTGTCCACCGGCTCTTCTGTGTCCACCGGCTCAATTGTCTCCACCGGCTCGACTGTGTCCACCAGCTCTACTGTCTCCACCGGCTCTTCTGTGTCCACCGGCTCAATTGTCTCCACCGGCTCGACTGTGTCCACCGGCTCTACTGTCTCCACCGGCTCTTCTGTGTCCACCGGCTCGACTGTCTCCACCGGCTCTTCTGTGTCCACCCGCTCGACTGTCTCCACCGGCTCTACTGTCTCCACCAGCTCTTCTGTGTCCACCGGCTCTTCTGTGTCCACCGGCTCAATTGTCTCCACCGGCTCGACTGTGTCCACCGGCTCTACTGTCTCCACCGGCTCTTCTGTGTCCACCGGCTCTTCTGTGTCCACCGGCTCAATTGTCTCCACCGGCTCGACTGTGTCCACCGGCTCAACTGTCTCCACCGGCTCTACTGTCTCCACCCGCTCGACTGTCTCCACCGGCTCTACTGTCTCCACCAGATCTTCTGTGTCCACCGGCTCTTCTGTGTCCACCGGCTCAATTGTCTCCACCGGCTCGACTGTGTCCACCGGCTCTACTGTCTCCACCGGCTCTTCTGTGTCCACCGGCTCTTCTGTGTCCACCGGCTCAATTGTCTCCACCGGCTCGACTGTGTCCACCGGCTCTACTGTCTCTACCGGCTCGACTGTGTCCACCGGCTCTTCTGTGTCCACCGGCTCTACTGTCTCCACCAGCTCTTCTGTGTCCACCGGCTCTTCTGTGTCCACCGGCTCTTCTGTGTCCACCGGCTCAATTGTCTCCACCGGCTCGACTGTGTCCACCAGCTCTACTGTCTCCACCGGCTCTTCTGTGTCCACCGGCTCAATTGTCTCCACCGGCTCGACTGTGTCCACCGGCTCTACTGTCTCCACCGGCTCTTCTGTGTCCACCGGCTGTACTGTCTCCACCGGCTCTTCTGTGTCCACCGGCTCTTCTGTCTCTACCGGCTCTTCTGTGTCCACCGGATCACCTGTCTCCACCGGCTCGATTGTCTCCACCGGCTCGACTGTGTCCACCGGCTCTTCTGTGTCCACCGGCTCTACTGTCTCTACCGGCTCTTCTGTGTCCACCGGCTCTACTGTCTCCACCGGCTCGACTGTGTCCACCGGCTCTACTGTCTCTACCGGCTCGACTGTGTCCACCGGCTCTTCTGTGTCCACCGGCTCTACTGTCTCCACCGGCTCTCCTGTCTCCACCGGCTGAACCACTTTCACTGTCAACAGAAAATGTAGAGTCACAGTAGTGAGTTTGAGGGGTTTTTACACACTGTTTAAAATAACAATCAGCAAGTCAAGCTGCTCTGATCTGCTCTGATTTTGAGGAAACAATCAAATTGAAACGTGTGTTTGCGTCATGCAGGTTTGGTATCGAACACCGTCATCTCACCTGGCTCCACCCTGTTTCGCCCCATCGCCGCTTTCGCTCTGGCCGCTCTTGGTCTCTGCACATGTTCTCCTTCAACAAAAGAGAGAAATCAAGAAAGTCAATTTTACATACAATTTGAGAGAAAAAGAAAAGATTTTTCTTCCATGATTAGTTTCCTTCGCTCAGGAGGAGACCTTACCGGAGTCGCCAGCCATAGTCCATCCACGACATCCTTGAGACCATAACCCCAGACCCTGTGGCCGCAGCTGGATGGTTTCATCCCCTGGGTCTGGTTTTGGGCCGGTGGACTGGGAAACTCTTGATTCTGCAAGAGATCAATCAAGGAAAAGCCTCATTATCACCATTCAGATGCAGCAGCACATCACAAAAAAAGGCAGGAATTAATTCATTTCAATTAATGCGATTAAAACTGACAGCCCTGATTAAAGCATGTGTTCTCATTCAACAAAAGAGAGAAATTGAGGAGGAGACCTTACCAGAGTCGCCAGCCAGAGTCCCTCCACGACCTCCATCAATGGGCTCCAGCAGTTCAACAGGCTCTACCAGCTCCAGTGGCACCACTGGTGCTGCAGGCTCCAATGCCTCCACCTGTGGCGCTGGTACCAATGGCTGCACTGGTTCCACTGGTTTGACATGCACCACTGGTTCCTCTGGCTCCACCAACTGAAGCACTTTCCCTGTCAACAGAAGATGTAGAGTCACAGTAGTGAGTTTGAGGGGCTTTTATACACTGTTTAAAATAACAATCAGCAAGTCAAGCTGCTCTGATCTGCTCTGATTTTGAGGAAACAATCAAATTGAAACGTGTGTTTGAGTCATGCAGGTTTGGTATCGAACACCGTCATCTCACCTGGCTCCACCCTGTTTCGCCCCATCGCCGCTTTCGCTCTGGCCTCTCTTGGTCTCTGCACATGTTCTCCTTCAACAAAAGAGAGAAATCAAGGAAGAAGTCAATTTTACATACAATTTGAGAGAAAAAGAAAAGATTTTTCTTCCTTGATGAGTTTCCTTAGCTCAGGAGGAGACCTTACCAGAGTCGCCAGCCAGAGTCCATCCACGGCATCCCTGTGCCCATAATCCCAGACCCTGTGGGCACAGCTGGATGTTTTCATCCCCTGGGTCTGGTTTGGGTTCGGCGGCCTGAGAAACTCTTGATTCTGCAAGAGATCAATCAAGGAAAAGCTTCATGATCACCATTCAGATGCAGCAGCACATCACAAAAAAAGGCGGAAATTAATTAATTTCAATTAATGCAATTAAAACTGACAGCCCTGACTAAAGCATGTGCTCTGATTCTACAAAAGAGAGACATCGAGGAGGAGACCTTACCAGAGTCGCCAGCCAGAGTCCCTCCACGACATCCTCCAATGGACTCCACCAGTTCAACAGGCTCTACCAGCTTCAGTGGCACCACTGGTGCTGCAGGCTCCAATGCCTCCACCTGTGGCGCTGGTACCAATGGCTGCACTGGTTTCACTGGTTTGACAGCCTCCACCGGTTCCTCTGGCTCCACCGGCTGAACCACTTTCCCTGTCAACAGAAGATGTAGAGTCACAGTAGTGAGTTTGAGGGGCTTTTATACACTGTTTAAAATAACAATCAGCAAGTCAAGCTGCTCTGATCTGCTCTGATTTTGAGGGAAACAATCAAATTGAAACGTGTGTTTGAGTCATGCAGGTTTGGTATCGAACACCGTCATCTCACCTGGCTCCACCCTGTTTCGCCCCATCGCCGCTTTCGCTCTGGCCTCTCTTGGTCTCTGCACATGTTCTCCTTCAACAAAAGAGAGAAATCAAGGAAGAAGTCAATTTTACATACAATTTGAGAGAAAAAGAAAAGATTTTTCTTCCTTGATGAGTTTCCTTAGCTCAGGAGGAGACCTTACCAGAGTCGCCAGCCAGAGTCCATCCACGGCATCCCTGTGCCCATAATCCCAGACCCTGTGGGCACAGCTGGATGTTTTCATCCCCTGGGTCTGGTTTGGGTTCGGCGGCCTGAGAAACTCCTGATTCTGCAAGAGATCAATCAAGGAAAAGCTTCATGATCACCATTCAGATGCAGCAGCACATCACAAAAAAAGGCGGAAATTAATTAATTTCAATTAATGCAATTAAAACTGACAGCCCTGATTAAAGCATGTGTTCTGATTCAACAAAAGAGAGACATCGAGGAGGAGACCTTACCAGAGTCGCCAGCTAGAGTCCCTCCACGACCTCCATCAATGGGCTCCACCAGTTCAACAGGCTCTACCAGCTCCAGTGGCACCACTGGTGCTGCAGGCTCCAATGCCTCCACCTGTGGCACTGGTACCAATGGCTGCACTGGTTCCACTGGTTTGACAGCCTCCACCGGCTCTCCTGTCTCCACCGGCTGAAGCACTTTCCCTGTCAACAGAAAATGTAGAGTCACAGTAGTGAGTTTGAGGGGTTTTTACACACTGTTTAAAATAACAATCAGCAAGTCAAGCTGCTCTGATCTGCTCTGATTTTGAGGAAACAATCAAATTGAAACGTGTGTTTGCGTCGTGCAGGTTTGGTATCGAACACCGTCAGCTCACCTGGCTCCACTCTGTTTCGTGCCATCGCCGCTTTCGCTCTGGCCTCTCTTGGTCTCTGCACGTGTTCTCCTTCAACAAAAGAGAGAAATCAAGGAAGAAGTCAATTTTACATACAATTTGAGAGAAAAAGAAAAGATTTTTCTTCCTTGATGAGTTTCCTTAGCTCAGGAGGAGACCTTACCAGAGTCGCCAGCCAGAGTCCATCCACGGCATCCCTGTGCCCATAATCCCAGACCCTGTGGGCACAGCTGGATGTTTTCATCCCCTGGGTCTGGTTTGGGTTCGGCGGCCTGAGAAACTCTTGATTCTGCAAGAGATCAATCAAGGAAAAGCTTCATGATCACCATTCAGATGCAGCAGCACATCACAAAAAAAGGCGGAAATTAATTAATTTCAATTAATGCAATTAAAACTGACAGCCCTGACTAAAGCATGTGCTCTGATTCTACAAAAGAGAGACATCGAGGAGGAGACCTTACCAGAGTCGCCAGCCAGAGTCCCTCCACGACATCCTCCAATGGACTCCACCAGTTCAACAGGCTCTACCAGCTTCAGTGGCACCACTGGTGCTGCAGGCTCCAATGCCTCCACCTGTGGCGCTGGTACCAATGGCTGCACTGGTTTCACTGGTTTGACAGCCTCCACCGGTTCCTCTGGCTCCACCGGCTGAACCACTTTCCCTGTCAACAGAAGATGTAGAGTCACAGTAGTGAGTTTGAGGGGCTTTTATACACTGTTTAAAATAACAATCAGCAAGTCAAGCTGCTCTGATCTGCTCTGATTTTGAGGAAACAATCAAATTGAAACGTGTGTTTGAGTCATGCAGGTTTGGTATCGAACACCGTCATCTCACCTGGCTCCACCCTGTTTCGCCCCATCGCCGCTTTCGCTCTGGCCTCTCTTGGTCTCTGCACATGTTCTCCTTCAACAAAAGAGAGAAATCAAGGAAGAAGTCAATTTTACATACAATTTGAGAGAAAAAGAAAAGATTTTTCTTCCTTGATGAGTTTCCTTAGCTCAGGAGGAGACCTTACCAGAGTCGCCAGCCAGAGTCCATCCACGGCATCCCTGTGCCCATAATCCCAGACCCTGTGGGCACAGCTGGATGTTTTCATCCCCTGGGTCTGGTTTGGGTTCGGCGGCCTGAGAAACTCTTGATTCTGCAAGAGATCAATCAAGGAAAAGCTTCATGATCACCATTCAGATGCAGCAGCACATCACAAAAAAAAGGCGGAAATTAATTAATTTCAATTAATGCAATTAAAACTGACAGCCCTGACTAAAGCATGTGCTCTGATTCTACAAAAGAGAGACATCGAGGAGGAGACCTTACCAGAGTCGCCAGCCAGAGTCCCTCCACGACATCCTCCAATGGACTCCACCAGTTCAACAGGCTCTACCAGCTTCAGTGGCACCACTGGTGCTGCAGGCTCCAATGCCTCCACCTGTGGCGCTGGTACCAATGGCTGCACTGGTTTCACTGGTTTGACAGCCTCCACCGGTTCCTCTGGCTCCACCGGCTGAACCACTTTCCCTGTCAACAGAAGATGTAGAGTCACAGTAGTGAGTTTGAGGGGCTTTTATACACTGTTTAAAATAACAATCAGCAAGTCAAGCTGCTCTGATCTGCTCTGATTTTGAGGAAACAATCAAATTGAAACGTGTGTTTGAGTCATGCAGGTTTGGTATCGAACACCGTCATCTCACCTGGCTCCACCCTGTTTCGCCCCATCGCCGCTTTCGCTCTGGCCTCTCTTGGTCTCTGCACATGTTCTCCTTCAACAAAAGAGAGAAATCAAGGAAGAAGTCAATTTTACATACAATTTGAGAGAAAAAGAAAAGATTTTTCTTCCTTGATGAGTTTCCTTAGCTCAGGAGGAGACCTTACCAGAGTCGCCAGCCAGAGTCCATCCACGGCATCCCTGTGCCCATAATCCCAGACCCTGTGGGCACAGCTGGATGTTTTCATCCCCTGGGTCTGGTTTGGGTTCGGCGGCCTGAGAAACTCCTGATTCTGCAAGAGATCAATCAAGGAAAAGCTTCATGATCACCATTCAGATGCAGCAGCACATCACAAAAAAAGGCGGAAATTAATTAATTTCAATTAATGCAATTAAAACTGACAGCCCTGATTAAAGCATGTGTTCTGATTCAACAAAAGAGAGACATCGAGGAGGAGACCTTACCAGAGTCGCCAGCTAGAGTCCCTCCACGACCTCCATCAATGGGCTCCACCAGTTCAACAGGCTCTACCAGCTCCAGTGGCACCACTGGTGCTGCAGGCTCCAATGCCTCCACCTGTGGCACTGGTACCAATGGCTGCACTGGTTCCACTGGTTTGACAGCCTCCACCGGCTCTCCTGTCTCCACCGGCTGAAGCACTTTCCCTGTCAACAGAAAATGTAGAGTCACAGTAGTGAGTTTGAGGGGTTTTTACACACTGTTTAAAATAACAATCAGCAAGTCAAGCTGCTCTGATCTGCTCTGATTTTGAGGAAACAATCAAATTGAAACGTGTGTTTGCGTCGTGCAGGTTTGGTATCGAACACCGTCAGCTCACCTGGCTCCACTCTGTTTCGTGCCATCGCCGCTTTCGCTCTGGCCTCTCTTGGTCTCTGCACGTGTTCTGCTTCAACAAAAGAGAGAAATCAAAGAAGAAGTCAATTTTACATACAATTTGAGAGAAAAAAAAAGGTTTTCCTTCCATGATGAGTTTCCTTAGCTCAGGAGGAGACCTTACCAGAGTCGCCAGCCACAGTCCATCCACGGCATCCCTGAGCCCATAACCCTAGACCCTGTGGGCGCAGCTGGATGGTTTCATCCACGGGGTCTGGTTTGGGGCCGGCGGCCTGGGAAACTCTTGATTCTGCAAGAGATCAATCAAGGAAAAGCCTCATTATCACCATTCAGATGCAGCAGCACATCACAAAAAAAAAGACAGAAATTAATTAATTTCAATAAATGTGATTAAACCTGACAGCCCTAATTAACACTAGGAATACCAGGATTTTCTGGCCTCCCTCGGAAACCCAGATGGGCCAAGATGGTCCAGTGCTTTTGAATACACAAGTCGTTGTCCTACAGCCAGCCACCTTTCATTTGTAAATGCAGCCGATACCTTCCAGCCAGTTGGTTCATGCATACCTCTGAGGGGGAGGGGGAGGCATGAAAAGAGCCAGGAACTACTTTGAGATTTCCTCCTGAGTTTGGCAGAGAAGATTCTTTCCAAACACAATGAACTTTTTTACCCATCACAAATTGTGATGTAACTCCCAGGGTTTGACTGGGACCCAATTGAGACTGACAGGTTTCCCACAATCTCCATTGTTTGGAGTTTCTTTGTTGCAAACTGCATTTGGTCCTACAATCCAGGCAGGCACATCACCACAGACAAACAACTGTTCCCAACAAAGTCTCGCTGCTGTTTCTTGCAATACATTGCAACAAAACCAGACAAGGTTGGGATAAAGTTCTGGGTGGCATGTGACCTGAAGACTAAATATGTGTGCAGCATGAGCCCCTATGTTCGGAAAGACCCCAGCCATGCCAAAGGGGTGAGAGTGGAGAAGATGTGGTGATAAAGTTGATGGAGCCGTTTCTGGACAAAGGCAGAACGGTAACAACAGATAATTTCTTCACGTCTCTGGCACTCGCCAAACAACTCCTCCGACGGAAGACCACCATCCTTGGCACAATGAATAACCCCCGATGCACACTGGATGCGGTCCGGCTACGGAACGGCTCCGGTCCGGACACCGCAGCTAATCCGTAGTCATTAAAATCAATGCTGTGATGCACACCGGCCGCGGTCCGGCTGCGGTCCGGCTCCGGTCCAGCTGCGGAGCCTCTGCGGAGCTCCGGTCTCTTTCCGCAAAGATCCTATTTTTCCGCATGCCGGAGCCCTACCGCGTCAATTCAGACAGAAGCAAGTTGGGTGCAGGAAGGAAACGCGATACGTGTTCCAAAATAAGTCACTTCAAAACAAAATCTGTCGTGTTTTTGCCTTAATATTCCATTGTTTTACTTCTTCTGGGAGAATACAGAACAAACAACGTCATGTAGTCATTATACGCATTAGAAGAATGAACGGTTTTGCATTTCGTCACTGCTGAAAAGCCAAATGACTCCAAAATGGCTCAAAACAGCTCTGTGACCGGAGCAGCTCCGTGTTGCCAGATTGGGCTGGTTTGTTCCAAATCAAGCGTCTTTTTTGAACACGTCGGACGGGTTGATGAAATGATTATGTGTTTATGACGTGTTTTTTATCATACAAATACGGTTTTAATGTGCATTTTCAACCCAGACGGCGGTTTGGCTGCTTTCTATTGAGTTAAACGGGTTTCAAATTGTCTACGGGGGATAACGACAGATCTGGCAACCTCCTCCGGCTTGACTACGGAGACACCGCAGGCGGTGTGAATCACAGTGCTCCGGTGTACCGGGCCGGAGCCGTACCGGAGCCGTTCTGTAGCCAGACCGCATCCAGTGTGCATGGGGGGTAAGACTCGTTGGGAGCTGCCCTGATCAGCCAAGCAGACTGAATTCTGTGCATCATCAATATGTCACAGGAAGAAATGAAAAACATAAAGGGCGTCGACCTCTTACTTCAGTTTTACATTAGACGCTGATTCCGTGTTATATTTTCTGTAAGCACATACAGTACCTTGCAAAAGTATTCATCCCCCTTGAATTTATTGACCTTTTGTTAAATTTCATACTGCAAACATAAATATATAAAATTGCCAAATCGGCCAGGAAGGAAGATTCTTTCCAAACTCAATTAATTTTTTGTAATCCCAGGTTTTTCTTTAATCCGTGTATCATTCGTTCAATTGATATTCAATTTAGATTCAAAAAACAAAATGTTGAAAAATGAGTCGTTTTTCCTTTTTTTGTTTTTAAAATAAAAACAAATAAATGAAATTTGGTTTGTTTTTCAATATCCCGTTTGTTAAGATAGATCAAATAAAGGGAAGTTGAAATACGGCCACAGAGCAGACTTTAATGGGATTTTTCAATTTTTTCGATCTCCGTGACCCGGAAGTTCTATCGTCTGTGTTTTGGTTTTTGTCGGCGGGAAAGTGGGCGGGTCACGGGACCCTATGGGTCAGTTTAAGTCCAGCACACACTACAGAATGATCAGGCCGAATTTTGCCCCGATCTTCTCCTCCCGACCGAAGCCGACCAGGTCCGACTGTCGGGAGTATGATATGAGTTCGGGTCTGGTCTTCGTGTAGTGTTCAGTGTGTTCAGAGAGATTTTTTCCAGTCGGAGCTTCTCGGGAGGCGTCGGAAGGGGAGATCATAGATAATGAACATGTTTCATATTTCTGATCGCAAATCCCGTGGTGTGTGGTGCTCTGAGAGGCGCTGATCAGCTCCGAGCTGACCTGTCCACACCCTCGAAATAAAGCTCCCTGATTGGCTGGTGCTGCTGCTTAAAAAAAAAAATCCCCTCTCAGCTGTCAGAGATGGAGACATACGTGAAATATATTCACTATATGACAGTGAAAGAGAAAAGTCAGAACTCCTAAACTCAGCAGTGCAGATAGTGAGTGGTTAATCCTCAATAACTGGATCAATAATAAGGGAAAATTCATTCATTCCCTCTGTTCATTCATTCACATCGGTATCACTCCTTCAGCGCAGACACCCCCCCCCCCCCCCCCCCCCCCCCCCCCATTTGTCAGAAAATGTAAATGCTCTAGTAGGCTACTGAAGAGGGAACCATAGTTTGAGATCATTTTCATATAATTTACCCTCCACATTAGATAATAATTCAGCTTATTAATGTGTGCGTTTTTTTTTTACTTGTGGAGCAGTAGAATAAAGTTATTAGTAGCAGTCTGTGGTACTTTTTTAAATCACCAAATATCTTAAATCATTCGTTTTGTCCCCAGATTGGATAGTTTACACCAGAATAAAATCTCATTGAGCTTTGCTAAGTTTCATTATACGTCGCTCTGTCGCTCTGAAGGCAGGGAGTCAGGGAGGGTTTTTTTTCATGTATTTTTTTCCTCATTCTTCCGTGATGGTCAATAATGTAGATGAATTATTACTTTGGAATTATTGCAGGACTGGCGATGCAGATGAATGAATCAGATTGGAGTTTGGGTCTGAATGGAGGAAATACAGTTTATCCAGGAGCGATCCAGTTATTGAGGATTAACCTCTCACTATCTGCACTGCTAAGTTTAGGAGTTCTGACTTTTGTCTTTCACTGTCATGTCGAGAATATATTTCACGTGCATCTCTCTGACAGCTGAGAGGGGATTTTTTTTTTTTAGCAGCAGCACCAGCCAGTCAGGGAGCTTTATTTCGAGGGTGTGGACAGGTCAGCTCGGAGCTGATCAGAGCCTCTCCGAGCACCACACACCACAGGATTTGCCATCAGAAATATTAAACATGTTCATTATCTATGATCTCCCCTTCCGACGCCTCCCGAGAAGCTCCGACTGGAAAAAATCTCTCTGAACATACCGCACACTACACGAAGATCAGACTCAAACTCATTAGCATACTCCCGACAGTCGGACCTGGTCGGCTTCGGTCGGGAGGAGAAGATCGGGGCAAAATTCGGCCTGATCATTCTGTAGTGTGTGCTGGACTTAAACTGACCCACAGGGTCCCGTGACCCGCCCACTTTCCCGCTGACAAAAACCAAAACACAGACGATAGAACTTCCGGGTCACGGAGATCGAAGAAATTGAAAAATCCCATTAAAGTCTGCTCTGTGGCCGTATTTCAACTTCCCTTTATTTGATCTATCTTAACAAACGGGATATTGAAAAACAAACCAAATTTCATTTATTTGTTTTTATTTTAAAAACAAAAAAAGGAAAAACGACTCATTTTTCAACATTTTGTTTTTTGATTCTTAATTGATTATCAATTGAACGAATGATACACGGATTTTCTTTCCTACTTATGAAACTCTTCCCCTTTTCTCCTGATTTTCAATGCACAGCTCAACGGCCACTCACTGGCCTGCTTTTCTTTTGTAAACGCAGCCGATACCTGCCAGGTTGTTGGCTCATGCACACCTATTGGGGGGGGGGGGGGAAGAGCCAGGAAGGAAGATTCTTTCTCCAAACAATGGATTTTTTTTTTTTTTTGTGGTGGGGGTTTGGGGGCCAGAGTGTGAGGGGGAGGAAGGCACTTCAGTGCAGGAGGTAGCCTTATGAAAAGGGCACCTCAAACCTCCCCTCAACAGAAGGACTGATTTTGTGGCACAGAGAAGAGTGTAGTTTTGCGTCTGTTTCTCTGCAAGATCATTGGGACCATTGCAGACCAGCTACATCTGTTCTAAGATTGGATTGCACTCAGATAGACTCTGTTTAGTCATTAGCTCAACATTTGATCATTGAGGAAACAATCAGACAACTTTTGAAGCCACTATGAGAAAAGAGGGTGAATAATATTGCACATCTCACTTTTCAGGTTTTTATTCCTAACAAAAAGTTGAAAATATTGTATAAATTTCATTTCACTGCACAATTGTGTCCCATTTGATGTTGGTTCCTCACAAAATATGCCAATTTTATAACTTTATGTTTAAAGTATGAAATTTAAGAAAAAGGGCAAAGAATTCAAAGGGGGTGAATACTTTTTCAAGGCACTGTACATACTATGTTATAACAAATATTGTTTTCATACACAGGACCCATAAATAAACTGGAAGAAATATCTCTTATTTTTGTAACTATGAAATACACACACTAATAAAATGTGCAAACTCCCCAATTCTCATGCAAACTGATACCTTACATCCACAACAAAGTTTTCTCTTCTGAAAATGGTAATTTGTGTCAAACTGATACAAACTATCACATGAAGAGAGTTTTAGAAGCATCAGCTGAACATTGGCGTGTGTGCTCCACTTCTCCCTCTGTTTGGGCCACATTCCCGCATGATGCATTGTGTAGTGGCTGCATTTACAAATGAAAGGTGGCCGGCTGGAGGACAACGACTTGTGTATTCAAAAGCACGGGACCACTGTGGCCCCTCTCTGGGTTCTGGGAGGGGTTGGGCCAAACTGGCCCCTGCTTGGTAAACCTAGTGTTAAAGCATGTGTTTTGATTCAACAAAAGAGAGAAATCGAGGAGACCTTACCAGAGTTGCCGGCTGGAGCCCATCCACGGCATCCCTGTGCCCAAAACACCAGACCCTGTGGGCCAAGGTGAATGTCCTCATCCAACCGTTTCTGCAGAGGGAAAACAGAGAGATAAATATGCATTCTGTAGTCTGGAAGAAATGTGACACTCAGAAAAAGAGTGCTGGTCTAGTTTCTTCAAAGATAAAGCAGTTCTGAGTTTATTTCCAAGTAATTATTCACATGTAATAATTGTGTTTGTAAGAACTGAATGCTCTTGTCTTACCAGTGGCCTGTAGGCCTGACCAGGCTGGGTTGAACTCATGTTCAGGAGAAATGAGTGGCTCATAATAGTTGGAGAAAAGTCTTCAAAAGACACAGAAACACACCAAACCTACGCTGCTCGACTCGCTGGACTCGCTAGACGGACAGAATGACCCTGTTTTCCCCTGGTCTCAGAGAACCTCAGGGAAATTTAAACTTCTGATGACGCCAACAGTCTGTTGCCATGGAGACACCCAGCTGTTCTGCGCATGCTCCGCTGGGTAGCACGTGCATAGATTTATACAAATTCAAAAAGTTCTTATTTGTGGTCTATTAGTGTGCATCTAAATATGTTTTCACTCACCAAAGCTGCGGACTCACTTTGAAGAAAGGCGCACGGCGGTTCTTTTTTTCAGATAAACTTTGACGAGCTTCATTCATGTTGATTTCCGACTGTTAGCCTTAGCTTTAGCGTCTCCCTCTATCTGTCAATCACTAATCAGGACCGTCTGCGATCAGGACCCGCCTACATCTGCAGCAGCCAATCAGATCTCAGTTTGGAAATGACGCTGCAGTCTCAGCCCCACTTGTCAAAAAAAAAAAAAAAATACAAATTGCTCTTTCAAAGTCATTTTAAAACAGACACCATGCAGGTTAACGTTTTTCAAAAAAAATAGACAGGTTGTCTGATTTCTTTAACCCTGAATAATCATCCTAAGGGTTTTCCTCAAACCTGTCAATGGCTCAAGCAGTGACCTCTGACCCTGTACAGTCTTGGGCAAATCAGTTTCCTCACACAGGCCTGAATCACATGCATTGCAGCATTATCCGGAAACGGTTGACAGGTGAATCTTCAGGCCACTGCTCAACTACTGAAGATAAAAAAAATAGAAATTTATTTTGACAAATTTAAAACTGTCGTTGTGTCCTTGGGCAAGACACTTCACCCACCTTGCCTATGTATGAAAGTTGTGTGAGAGTTGGTGGTGGTCAGAGGGGCCGATGGCGCAGATTGGCAGCCTCGCCTCCGTCAGTCTCCCCCAGGGCAGCTGTGGCTACAGTAGTAGCTTACCACCACCCAGTATGGTGTGAATGAATAATGCAATGTAAAGCGTCTTTGAGTGTCCAATAAAACGCTATATAAAACCAATGCATTATTATTATTATCATTATTTTATTCAGAATACAAAAATACACATCTCAGTGACTCCAAATCGTAATAAATAGTTAACCATGCCTCCTAACCATAAAAAGGCACAGAAAACAGTCACTTCGTAGTCATAAAAATGATCAACTACTTTACCAAAAACCATCCAGATAGTAAGACAGGTGACGACCGTAACATTATATTCCAAATGTGAGAACACAAAACACGTCATATCATTTAACCTTAGGCAATACATTTGCAAATATTTGTTTAAACCTACATATTTTGGCAATCTCGACAAGCAGCAGAGTCAGCAACGGAGGACTGAATCTGTTTTTTTTTTTTCAAGAGTGCATCAGCATTTATTGTTAGAACAACTAACCCTGTGCACATCAGCACCCTCCCCGGAGGCGTGCAGGCCAGGCCCCTTCCTCAAAGGTCTCCCTGACCCACAGTGCACACAGAAATAAAACAAAAGAACACAAAACAGGTGGCAAACGGCACACAACAATAAACAAAACACAACCATAACAAAAGGAAATGCAGACAACCCCAAAAACACACATAACAGGCCCGAAACCGCCCCCAAACTCAGTCCCGTTTCCCAGGGAGCCACACGTAGGCGCTCTTTCAGACGCTGGAAGTAGTCCAGCTCGGGGCCTGCGGCAAGCTCTGGTTCCAGTGGTGGCCCAAACGCTAAGTCCACGGGGGTCCGCTGTTCCCGACCAAAAAGAAGGGCGGCCGGCGTGCACTTGGAGGAGTCCTGTACCGCGGATCGGTATGACCAAAGGACCAGGGGCAGATGGCGGTCCCAGTCTCGTTGGTGGCGGCTGGTGAGTATGGCAAGTTGTGTGGCCAAGGTGCGGTTGAAACGCTCCACTAACCCGTCGCTCTGGGGGTGGAGCGGTGCGGTCCAAGTTTTCTTCACTCCCAGCCGCCTGCAGACCTCTGCCATCACCTGGCTCTCGAAGTTCCGCCCCTGGTCACTGTGGAGCTCCTCCGGGACGCCGAACCTGCAAAACATCTCCTCCACCAGCAGCTCGGCGGTTGTGGAGGCACTCTGGTCAGGAACTGCATACGCCTCGGGCCACTTTGTGAAGTAGTCCATGGCGACCAACACATGCTGGTTTCCGGAGTCAGTGATGGGGAATGGACCCAGGATGTCCACCCCGACACGCTCCATGGGGGCCCCCACCAGATGTCGCTGCAGTGGCGCTTGGGAGCGTTGGTGTTGCACTCTTGAAAAAAAAAACGGACTCCGTTTCTTCTTTCTTGCAACTTTTATTCTCCCCGGAACAGTAAATTGATTTTCATTCTTACACTGCAGCTTCACAACACAGGAGTCGCGTTCCCTCCTTTTTTCTGCCACCCCCATGGCAACCGACAACAGACGTAAAGCAAAATAGTGTCGTGCATATCCAGTAAAAACAACTTAACGACAACACAGTGTTGCACAATATCTGCTGCACAATTTACACATTTTTCCAGGTCGCAACACCCTCCCCCACTAAAAAAAAATAAAAATGTTGCCAAACATTTCTTATTTTTCTACACACAAAAATAATAAAAATGCTGCACATTAGAACATAGAACAACTTTTCAGGCTGCGATTACACAAACTGTATTGTTACAGAGATTAAGTGTTACTGTATGGGGTTGTGTGACTCTTCTGACTCCATTACACTCAGAATAAATGGCAATAATACAAGATCACAAAATCACAGTCCACTTGTATTTAAGGATAAGCAGTCATCGAAGTATTGGCGGGCCCCCCAAATCCTCAGAAAGGGACAAGGAAAATACCATTTCCATCCTTATAACATGTTCCTCAACATTTTTTTCAATGCCACACATCTTGCATTCCTGTATAAATCCGCACACTCAACAATTTAATCATCATCGAGTTTTATCTGATTTATCACAGTTCTTTCAGTAGTCCCTCTTACCCACTTCTGTGCTATTTCTCTTCAAAATAAATGCTCAGAATAACAGTTTCTTTATCCTTAATCTCTGTGTTAAACTTATGCAATCCTGAAATGTATATAATGCTGAACAACACTGTCTTACATCTAATACTGACCATGAACTAGATCATTTTCAACCCTTCAAACGCCACCCATGAGCTCATCTCCCTCCAAATCGTGACACTTATGTGAAAGGATACATGACTGAGGAGATGTCGGGGTCATGGCTCGTGGTTGAAGATCTTCTCACGTCAGTCCCACAGGCTTCCAGCAGGTTATAGGTCGGCCGACCAAGCTGATTTCATTGATGTCAGATTGCAGAGAAATTGATTATTAAGGTCAAAATAGGATGGTTAGTTATAAATTGAGGTTAAATTTCTGCACATTCTGTGCAGACTGTTTTTTTTAAGGGCTCTTCTAAACCCTGTTCCCCGGCACCCGGCCTCTCTGTGCTGGACCCTGGTCGGCTGTTCCTGAGGCCGGATTCTGCTCTTCATCTGGTGCCTGGTTCCATCGTCCGAGTCTCCTCTCATCAGCGCTGCGACGGTCCTATCAGGTTTTTGCAATGGATGCTTAAGTATTGAGGGATGACTGGTCAAGATAGACTTTTATGAGTGCACTCAAGGTTACATTTATTTCTTTTGTTTCCTGAGATCTCAGTGTTTTTTGGGGGGATTTGTAATACCTTTGTTTCATATTTTTGTGTGTTTTAGCTGATAAAAGAATCACAAGAAAGGAAGTCATTCCTTTGCCTTGACATCAAGACAAAGAAGCTTCAGAGGAACGTGAGAACAGTTTATAAAGATCTGCAAAAGCATAGCTGAAAACATATTGCAAGCAAAAAATTATCCCCTGAGACAAAAATGTAAATACTGCTAAGGAAACAAATCAGCAGCATTGAACCTGTTTTGTGGCTCTTTAAATGAGAAACATCCCATATGGCGAGCACTCTGGGATGTATTTCTAAAAACCATATCACTGTAAGGGGCACGCAGGAGGATTAAGGCAGTGAGGCATGACAGTGTTAAAAATTATATGTCAATTTACATGTACAAGGGAGCATATTTGAGCCTAAAGAATAAATATCGTAGGGCCTATCTAAATCATCGACTCACAATTGGAGGAAATAAAAATCCAGTACTTCAGTATAATTTAATTGTCACCTTTCTTTTGCCAAAATAGTTCATCAATTGGAGAAAGGAAGAAGAATACATATTTCTATTTAAATTTCAATTTGTTGTCCTGTGCTTCATTTGGAGTGAAGTCTATGCATCATATTACTTTATGATAGCCTCCACAACCAGCCTCCTCATTGAACCTAGATTTCAATAGCCCTATATAAAGATATTCAGATTGCTTATCAATAGCACTACCACTGTAGGGGTACAAAGAGTAAAAATTTGTTTATAAATATGAGAGATTGATCCCTTGCAAGTTGGAAGTTTCACTAGGAGAACATCGAGCACAGAGTCCTCTGGTAGACCCGGGAAAGAGGGGAAGGCTTTCTTTCAGGACATGGCAGGAGGAGATTACGATGTAGCACACGTACTCTTCCATCCCCCTGGGATGGTTCCACCACATACACTGGGCTGTCAGGGCCTTTTCTTTCTTTGACCACATAGATCATGTCTTCCCAGTAGTTGCGCAATTTTCCAGGGCCTCCTCTGGGTGTCAGGTTCCTTACCAGGACGTTGTCACCAGGCTCGAGTGTGGAACTCCATGCACGCTGATTATAGTTTCTTTGTCCCCTTTTTGCACTCTTTTTCATGTTTTTCATGGCGATTGAGAAGGCTTCTTCCATGGTTTGTCTCCATTTCTCTGCATAGCCACTGTATGACTGGCGACTTTCTTTTGTTCTGTTTTTTGGGGAAGAGTAGGTCAACTGGCAGGGTTGGTTCGCGTCCAAAGAGAAGGAAAAATGACGAGAAACCTGTTGATTCGTGCACTGTCGAGTTGTATGCATGAACCACTTTTTGGAGGTGTTCTTTCCACTTTGACTTTTGAGTCTCCTCAAGTGTGCGTAACATACCAAGCGAGGTTCTGTTGAAACGTTCTGCTGGGTTTGCTTGTGGCTGGTATGGGGAGGTACGAGAGCGGTGGATCCTAGAATATCTTTGGAGCTTTCAAAACAAGCTGTTTTCAAATTCTCTTCCCTATTCATGGTGGATTTTTGATGGGAATCCAAAGCGCATGATAAAGTCATCGAAGATTTTTCGTGCAGCTGTTTTTCCAGATTTATCTCTGGTTGCGTATGCTTGGGCATATTTGGTGAAATGATCCACAATTACTAGTATGTACTCCTCCCCTCCCCTGCATTTTTCCAAATGTAGATAATCAATGGAGATCATCTCAAAAGGTGCAGAAGTCTCAATGGTTTGGATGGGTGTTCTTGTTGTTCTGTTTGGCTTTTTCCTCTTTAGGCAGCAACTCTGGTGACATGATGGTCAATTTCTTGTCTCATCTTGGGCCAGAAAAAACGTTCTCTGGCCAGTGCGACCATTCGATCTGCTCCTAGTTGTCCCATCTCTTCGTGGAGATGTTTGTAGATCAGATTTTTACGAGACTCAGGCAGAACTAATTGACTCCTGGACATTGTTTCTCTTCTCAGAATCCCATCTCTATCAATCTGCTGTCTTGGCCATTCCCGGAGAAGCTCTCGGACCTTCTCATTTTCTCCCAGTTTCTGTTTGTGATGTAACTGGGCATGTGTTTTCTTCAGGGTCAAGACTCTTCTTATCACTGGCTCTGATGATTGAGCAGATCTGATGTCCTCCTTTGTCATTGCTTTAATTGGTGTGGAAACAGTGCCCTCTTCAGGTATTGCATCTGGATTGCAGGTGACCGCTGAGATCCAGTTGATTTCTCCCCTTTCTTCCGCTCCCATGGCATGACTAATAGATTCCAGGACTTCCTGTTGACAATCCTCCGTGCACTCCTGAATGAGTTCTTCAATGGTCTCTTTTGGTCTCCTCGACAGAAAATCTGCATCCCCATTGGATGATCCAGGCCTGTATTTGAGAGTGAATCTGTAATCAGCCAGTTCTGCCACCCAGCGGTGCCCTGTGGCGTTGAGTTTCGCTGTTTTGGTGACACATGTCAGGGGATTGTTGTCACTGTACACTGTGAAATGGGGTGCGTGGAAAAGGTAGTCTGGAAAACGCTCAGTTACTGCCCATTTCAGTGACAGAAATTCAAGCTTTCCAGAGTTCAACTTGTAGTTCCTCTCTGCAGCTGTTAAAGTTCGGGAGCCATAAGTGATCACTCTGAGCACACCGTCCTGCCGCTGGTATAAAACTGCACCCAGGCCCTCCTCAGAGGCGTCCACATGGAGTACAAAGGGTTTTTTCAAGTCCGGGTATGCCATGATGGGTGGGTTTGTTAACTGTGTGACGAGGTTATCCAAAATGTCCTGGTGTGCTTCTGTCCACGTCACTGGATGAGATGGTGCTAACTGAACAGACGTTCTGTTGACTTTGTTTGTCTCGTGGTTTTTTTTCTGTTCAGACTTTGGTTTTGCTAACAACTCATACAGAGGTTTGGCTGTTCTTGAGAAATCTGGGATGTAAGGGCGGTAGTAACTGAGGAATCCCATCAGCTTCCTCACCTCTCTGACAGTTTTTGGTGGATCACGTGGCAAGGCTTGAACTGCTTCTATTTCTTTTGGATTCATCTTGTATCCCTCTGCTGAAACCACACGACCTACATAACAGACCTCCTGTTTGAAAAAGTCCCATTTTTTTGGACGTAACTTAACTGCTTCTGACGCTGTAACACTTGCCGCACATTTTGAATGTGTTGCTCAAAGTCACAGCTGAACACCAGCACATCATCCAAATAAGGAATGCAGATTTCATCTTGTAGGTCACCCAGACAACTTTCCATGTAGCGCTGAAAGGCGGCGGGTGCATTTGTCAGGCCAAATGGAATCCTCACCCACTCATACAGCCCCCACGGTGTGATGAATGCTGTGCACTTCCTACTTCCCTCACTCACGAAGCCCTGGTGGTAAGCTTTTCCCTGGTCTAACACGGTGAACCAGGAATGTCCTCCCAGGTTTTCTAGAATTTCTTGGATGCGGGGTATTGGATGGCGATCAGGTACGGTTTTCTCATTCAGCTGTCTGTAGTCTATGCAGAGACAGAGGCTTCCATCTTTTTTTCTAACCCACACCACAGTAAAAATATAAAAAATACTTTTTTTCCAACATTTTGAGATACTGTATTTTCCATGTGACTACACATTTTTATTCTTATAGAATAAAATCAACTGGAAAATAGATATAAATAAATATAAATTAACATATGTAATAAAGAGAAATCCGAAACTGTCCTCTCCACAGTCAGAGGAGGTGCTGAACACCGGAGACGGGCGCATCGGCCTGCTGGGAGACTGGAGAGAGGTGCCCCGGTGTGGGAGTGCCATGCTGCTTCACTCTGGCTCTCTGCCAGTCTGCTCTCACCGGCTTCAGGTGCGCTCATGTTCACCTCTGAAGACTGCAGGTAGTGGGAATGGCCTCACTCAAAAAAAAAAAAGTCCACACCAACCAATAAAATCACAGCACAAGCATGCAAATAAAACAAATATAAAAACACAATAAAAGAGGTCCATAACCCCACAGTAAAGTTTAACAACAAGAGAGATCAACTATTCAATGAAATATAGCTTAGGAATCTGAATTAAACATGTTTCTTAGCAACTAAACCTAACAGGCCGCGAATCCACCAGAGACAGACCAGACTGGACTCAACAAATACAAAATATCCAAGACCTGCTGCTGTTCTCCCCCCGACCCCCCACTCTTTAACGGTCTGCCAGGTAGCCCCACAGGTAGCCCCCCACCATCATTCCTGCAAGAGTGGCGAAGAAACGAAGAGCTTGTGTTGGAAACCTGTTGGTATAAAACATCAGGAGCGTAACGAGCTGCTGAAGCTGCAGAGATGCTCCCCAGCCCAGCTGAGAGAAGAAATCAGGCAGTTCAATGACAATGAGTCGCCAGAATTTGAGAGTCACTAAACTACATTTATAAAAGGAAAACCATTATTAAATACAGTATCTGGAAAATTAAAAAAGCAACGGGAGACTTCAGAGACTGAAATAAATGAGCAAAAAAGACTTACAATATTTTAGTTTATGCAATAAATAAATAAATAAATAAAAATGTATACACTGGATATGTAGTTATAAGAAAAATATGCATTTCGAAGGAGTTTCAGCTTTCAATAACTCTGCTGGTAAAACCCTGCCATTGAGCAAGAGAGCAGTTTTAACAGCTTGTGCACAAAGACGCACACGCGCTGCTGTGGAGCTGCTTCAGACGCTCAGACCAGCGGGGGAAATGCTGCTGTTCAGCCTCAAAAAGGTGTGTGACATTAATTTGGCCTGTGCAGTTTTACACAATATTGCATTGGCCGATGGAGTGACTTTCAATGCGCCGGCGCCACGAGAGGACCCGAACCACTTCTGAAATGTAAATATACTCTAAAGTTTAGCAAATGATTTATTTAATCAGTGATGTGATATACCAGTAGCCTCGAAATAACAAATCAGCAGAAGGGAGCTTAAACACAGACAGTGGACGTTTAGTGAAACATTTTATTTAGACTTCTCTAAATTGTCATTCATTTTGTTCAGTGTATTATCGATGATTGATTCTCTGCAGTCTGGTCACTACTGCCAGAAAAGGGCAGATTTCTGTTTGTCAGTCCAGGATGTCCGCCGTGGCGATGGCCCACCTCGGTCCAGCCGACTGAGGGGCCTGAGTCCCGGCGGTGAATCCACATTTTCACAGCACTATTCGTTTCTGTCACAGAAACACTGTTGAACATCAAAATCTCTTCAGAAATTCTTTAATTGTCTTCATGTTGCAGCTTCAAGCAATATACGTAATCGTCTCGACAGCCGACCACGAGCGAGCGTCCCCACGCCACAGGCGAGGAGAACAGCTCCCCAGGCAGCCTGTGGGCGGCCAGCATCCGTCCGTCCCGTCCATCCAGAACCCAGACGGTGCCGTCTGTAGACGCCAGGCCCACCAAGAGGCCTCGCCGTCCCGCCGCCGGGCCGTCCAGCACGCAGGGAGAGCCGTAGACTTTCCCCGTGGTCTGGAAGCTCCACAGCAGCGCTCCGTCCGAGCCGTCCAGGCAGTACAGGCGGCCGTCGTGGGAGCCGCAGAGCAGGCGCTGCCGGTCGGGGGTGAAGCAGGGCGAGGAGAAGACCGGACCCTCCGTCAGAAACTGCCAGCGCTGCAGAGGAACAGGAGAGAGAAGCACTGAGCTCCTCAGCCGGTTCTGCTCGATGAGCTGAACATATTAAAACTGGACTCATGAAGTCTAATTACTACCACTGAGACACTTTTGAATTATTTTTTAAATGCAATTTTAATTGGTTATGACCATTTTAGCTGTTCTACCACTGATTTTTAGCTTACATTGCTTGTCTGTTTTACTCATTTTGACTATTAGTTCTTTCCTTTTCTCATTGTTTTACTTTTTAATTCATTTTTAAAAGCCATTTCAGCTGTTATTGCCTTATTTCACCAGGTCTTTAGCCATTTTTCGCGCTTCACTTGTTTAACTTACTTTGCTATATTAACTTTTCACCTTTATATACCCTTCATTATTTATTTCAGTTACTTTACCTTCTTCTCCCAGCAATTTCACTATTTTAAGTCAATTTTCCCCCTTTTTACCGTGTGAACTGCTTTATCCCATTTTGGCTGTTTTGCTTTAGTTGAGCCATTTCTTGTAGTTTTTAAGTTTTCGGCATCACTTTCTATTGTTTCTCTAAACCAGTGGTGTTAAACATCTCAGTTCAGGGGCTTGGTGGCTTGACAGGCCTGATTGGAGCCTCTTTCGGGACAGTTCTGGCCCACAAGCCTGATGTTTGGCACCCCGACTCTACACCTACAAATAAAGAAGCAAACCAGCTTTGTTGGTAGTGAAAAAAACTTATTCCTATTTTATCCAGTACTTCTCTTTATTTGTCCCCTTCAGAATGTCAAGCAGCCACTGCAGAGTCGAGCCCTGAGCTGAAACAGTCCAGGTTTAGCTGCTCACCCGTTTCCCCGAGCTGTCAAAGCAGCAGATGTTCCCGTCCACCGAGCCGATCACCACGTGTTCGGAGCAGCAGTTTGGAGATGAGAAGAAGGGAACGTTTCTGCAGTGAGACCACAGAACGTCTCCAGTGTCCTGGAAGAGAAGCCAACCACTGTAGACGCCTGCATTTCCCTGCCGGGTGTTAAAAGTGGAGAGTTCCTTCACTCACCAGGTTGAGACAGAGCAGGCGTCCACCCAGCGACGCCACGTACAGCCGTCTGTGGGCCGGGTGGAGGCGAGGTGACGCAAACACAGCGCCGCCGCCGCAGTGACGCTTCCAAATGCACTGACCAACCTAAAAAAATACAGCATGCAATCATGTTTTCTGCTCAAACTCACGAAAACGTATCTCCTCAAACAGCACTATTGCCTGGTTAGCAGGTAACATGAGTGAAACGTGTGTATGCTTTAATTCTTCAGTTTTTCCTCCATAAAAAAAATGCTATAACCCTTAAATCAGGAGTGTCAAACATGTTTAGGATATCCTGACTGGGCTAGACAGGTAAAATAGTGTCATAATAGGTTTTAAATCCAAACTTCAAAGTTTTTCTTTGTTGTGACCGCCGATTATAAGTGATGGTAATGTCCATATTTTCATAAAAAATTACCAACACTGGTGACAAATTTCAACATGATGTCAATTTTAATGAAACCTTCTGGGTTAAAATGCAGTGAAATAGTCCAAAAAACTTCTATAGCTGCTGCATGATGCATGTTTTTATAGACTTTTAACAGGTAACTTGACGGTTTGGCTGGATTGGAGTATCTTGTTGGTCAGTTTTGGCCCAAAACTCCCCATGAGTCTTTGGCTCAAATCCCTCAAGACTTTGTGTCAATAGAAAACAATACATCGGAGCTCAGATGGAGTTCCACAAGGCTCCATTCTGGAGGCTCTACTACTCATATTTTCATGTCTGCATAAACTTAGATTTCAAAAAACAGACAAAAATCCATGGAAATGACATTAAGACAAATAGTGGGCAACATCAATCACACCCACCTGTGGATTCAGGGCGTAGACATGCCCATCATGTGAGCCCACTATCACCAGGCCGGTGTGAGGATCCACGGCCGGGCTGCTCTTCACAGCGTCTCCTGTCTCAAACGTCCACCGCGTCTCTCCGGATTCAGCGCACAGGAAGTACACGCAGCCATCGTAACAACCTGGGACAAATACAATCAGACTGAATACTGGAGAAAAGATGAATCCCAGATGTTAAAATAATATATTTGGAGGAACTTTGCTGACCTAAAATGACCAGGGTGCCGCAGTGAGACACGGCAGCAGAGGCCTCGATCCGGTCCCCGAGGACTCGCTCCCACAGCAGGCTGCCGTCGGACAGGGCTAACGCCTGGACCCTGTGGGAGTGGGAGCCGATGAACACAGTGGCTCTGGCAGCATCCGTCCCCTGACCTGTCCCGCCTCGGACAAGCAGCACCGGGGAGGCGTCCACACATTTGCCTGTGTCCGAGGACCAGCTGAGACTGAGACCCATGCTGGAATTTCCTGTTCTCGCTGTTTCAGGATGCACGTTTGAATTCACTTCACCCTCCCGGATGTTGAATTCCATCATATCGCCGGCTCGTCTTACGACTTTAAAACCCAGTTTCTGGGTTTCAGTCGAGTCTCTGCGCTCTCTTTTCGTCCGGGTCGCAGACAGAGGATCAGCAGGTCGTTTTCTCGGCTCAGACGGCGACGAATTCTCACGTCGAGTCACTCCGGTGACGAGACGCAGGACGTCAGAGAAGGTCCCGTCCAGGATAACTTCCAGAATGTGAGGTGAGCTCGCTCCAAAAGCGGTGAAGATGTCGTCGGTGAGGCTGAGTGCCTTCAGAGAATCTCCTCCACTGAACAGGAAGTTGGACTCTTCGTTAACGCTCGCCTCTCCAGGCAGACCCAAAGTCTTCTGTTGAGCAACGATTTGAAAACTTCAGAATGCTGGAAACAAAGTGGCCTTGCTTCATTAAGGTAAAGTTACCTGCCACAAAGCCTGAAGACGCTGCTTGAGCTCGCCGGCGTCTCCTGGAGAAGCCTCTGGAGTCCATCTTTCTCTTTCATAGATTTCCATGAGCGCCTTCAAGTCGACTTTGCCTGTCAAACACCGAACATCAATGATCTGACGGTGAAGGAATGAGCTGCTGCCGCCTCTGAAACTCACCGTGAGGATTCAGGCTCAAGGCCGGAACCAGAAGCAGCACGTCAGGAACGCTGTGCGACGGCAGCAGAGCAGACAGCTGCCTCACCATGACCTCCTTCAGGTGGTCTTCTGCTGCGCCCGCCTCCTCCAGGTGGTGTCTGCCGGAGGAGGGAAGGTTCTCCTGGTCAGCTTCTGCACGCTGCTGCCTGGAGGAGATGGGAGCTGCGACCACGAAGGCGATCAGTCGAAAGCCTCGGTGCAGAGCTACAGCACAGGACTCCACCTGCGGCAGACTGAGCATCACCTGGAGGAGCGCAGATTCAGAACCTGTCGTTAGTATTAGTCCGTAGGTTAATATCTCAGACATTGTGTGTTTATTTTGTTCTTTTATTTTCTAGATTCTGTCTGTTTCTCATGTCAATAAAGTTTTCCTCTGACAGCGTTGTCCGTGTGCTGCCTTACCTTTAGTGTTCTTTCACAAACTGGCACTTTGCTTTGTGTATTCCTTCAACATTCAGAACATAAACTTGATTATTTACACCATCTATACACACAAAGGTCGTACTTGCTGCACGCCGTCCAGGTTCACTCGTTTTCCGTGGCGTTTGATCATCCTGTCCCTCCGACCGAGGTAGAACATGTGTGCGTCCTCCACCTTCACCCAGTCGCCGGTGGCTCTCATCGTCCCGGGGACGAGCTTGTCCTCATCACCCAGGAGACACACTCTGTCCTCTCCACCTGCGTTGAAAACAAGACGGTTTAAGCTTCAGTTGGATTCACTGACCTCTTCTTCTTGAGAAGTCTGTCCCACCTATGAACACCTGTCCTTCGCCGTCTGTCACCAGGCAGCCGTCTTCGCCTCTCACCTCCACCACTGTGTCCGTCAGCGGCGTCCCAAGAGGCACAGAAGACAATCTACTGCAGGGTGAGTTAAGCTTCTTAGCTGTTGAACATTATAAAATCCAGAGATGTTAAAAGGAGACCGCTGACCTGCTGCTGGAGCTCAGCAGAGACGGTGGGATTCTGTAGCAGGAGGCCCAGCAGGAAACTTCAGTGACCCCGTAGATGTTGTAAATGTGGGTTTCATTGTCCTGGTGTCTCCAGCTTCTCAGCAGGGCGGGTGACGGGCAGACTTCTCCACCCAGGGCCAGCACTCGCAGCGAGGAGCCGGAGGACAGCACCACCTCTTTCAGGACTCGATGACCGAAGCGCAGCAGCAGAGTGGGCGTGACCTGAAATGGAAACGACCCAATCAGACGAAGAATCCCAGAAAAAACACAGATGATGCTGAGCGGGCGCTCGCCTGGAGGACAGAGGTCTTGTGATCTTTGAACAGGAGCTGAGCCAGTTTATTGGGCATCTTCTTGATTACAGCGGGAACGATAAGGAGCCGAGCGCCGGACGACAGAGCCAGGAAGATGTCCACCACGGAGGGGTCAAAGGTTAAAGGGGAGGCGAGGAAAACCACATCATCTGCACTCATCTGAAACAAAGACCTGAACACAGAACAATAGCTTTCATCTCAACAAATATCCAAACAGCGAGACAATAAAGGAAACAGATATAACCTTACTGACCTCAAATGTAAAATGTTGGGAAGAATGCACTTGTGTGGGACTCTCACGGTTTTTGGAAAACCAGTCGTTCCAGATGTGTGCAGCACATATGCCAAGTCTCTGTGCTTGAAGCCCTTTTCCAGCTCAGTGCTGCGGCTGCCTCCTGCCAGATCTCCGGTTGGTTTCGGTTGCCCCGGGTTGTTCTGGCCCTGCTGCAGCCGTTTGATTCGCACCAGGGTCAGTTTGAACTTTGGCAACTCCAAGAAAACGTCCACTGTCACGTGATTGAAGAGAGCCGTCTTAAATTGCTGGATGGAGTGTGGAAAGATGGGTAACAGCAGGAGAGTTTTGATAGAAAATAGAAAATAATTACTTCATTAATCCCAGAGGAAAGCATTGCTCCAAATGAATAATGCTAATAATGCAAATAAAGCTACATGTCCAAGAAGACAGGATAAAATTAAATAATGCTAAATATTAATTATGTACATATTTTATGGTGATTAATATAATCACACAGAGAATGATATTAACCAAAACACAGCAGACATTATGTCCAGGGAGGAGTTTTAGAGTCTTGCTACCACAAGAAGGAAGGAGCTCCTGGGGCGCTCTGTAGTATACTTGTATGTATTATATGTTTCCGTTCAAATCTTTCCATAACATTCAGCTTGTATGTGAATCACTGGATGAACTACAAGACTTATAACCATGACAACAACATTGCCAAGTCTCAATACAGAACAGTATGTCAAAACAGCTGGCCAGCTGGCAAATTCAGTTTGAATTTTAACAGCTGCCTTCTCCAGGTTTTGATCTGAAGAGCGATCAGACCTCCGGCACAGAGGTGCATTACAATAGGAAATGCGAGTTTTGCGTAGTTTTACACCACTGATACAGATTTAATATTTCTTTAAATCAAATTCATAAAATCAGTCAAAAATTTTCGACCCTTTTATTTTTTGGTAACTGTAGTGCCTCAGCTTCATAAGAGGAAACTGGGAGGTAAAGCTACTGGTACTTGTATTTTTGAAAGCAGAGTCGGATCCTACAGCAGTAGTTAGAAATCTTGCCTCACAGCTGTCAAGTCAGAAGTCCAATTTCCAAATCCTTTCTGTATGGAGTTTGCATGTTCTCCCTGTGTGCATGTGGGTTGCCCCCCACAGTCCAAAACCATGCAATGTGAGTTTGTGTGACGTGTGTTCAAGCCAGGTCGTTTTGTATGAAGTTTGTCAGCTCTCAGTGCACCTGCAAAGACGGATAGATATTCCAACCTGCAGCAGGTGAGACGCCACAGCGCAGTACTTGAGATTTCTGACTGTGGCATAGAGGTTTCCATCAGCTTCTGGGTCCAGTGGAACATAAGCAGCATCAGACTGCAGGATCCTGATGAATAATCGAGTCGTAAACATGATTCATGTAGAACTTACACCAAGCAGGGGGTTGTGTGCGACTTACCCCAGGATCCACACAGGCGTGAGCACATCCTCCCCGCAGTACAGCCCGATCCCTCCCCCGCTTTGAGAGCAGTTGTCGAGCAGAGATTTAGAGAGTTCTCCGGAGAGTTCGTCCAGTTGTCGGTAGGACAGAGACACGGGGATCCCGGGCTGAGAGTCGCCGGCGAAGGTGACAGCCACCCGGTCAGGGTGCAGCGAGGCTGCCGCGGACACCAGCTCCTGCAGGGTCCGTGCAGACATCCTCACCAAGCATTCTGCACAGAAAACCCCCAAATAAAGACAAACAGAGTCAAATAAATCAAATGTTTTCTCATCGTGGAGAAAGTTCTGTTTTGTTTGGCTCGTGTTTGTCGCATACAAATGACGTAGCAGTCATACTTCAAGGGCTAATCTTAAACTCGTAAATGTAGCGTTTAGGATTCAAAAATGTAAAACGTGATCTAGCACAAAATAAAAAAAACTGGTATTGATTTTTATAAGAAAATATAAGTAAATCTGTTTACAATTGTTGATTTTTTTTATCTCTAAAAACCACAGAAAACAATTTTTTTGTAATGATTTGGAATATTTCCCGTTAGGCATTGAAGGCACCATGTACCCCCTGACCAATCGGATTTCAGCATTTTTGAACGCGAGAACTGTCTTTCCTGTTTAAAATCTGAAGCGGTCTTTTCTCTGCTGCAGGAACCAGACAAGCGTTTTTATAACATGTCGGGATTTCTAAGGCGCGGTTTGAGTAAAAATGGATTCGCTTTCCAGCTGTCCCTGAACCGGGTCATAGACAAGGTGTGTTCGGCTCTCGGGTGGAGGTTGTATTGATTAGCATTAGCAGTGAGGCTAGCTAGCGTGGGCTCAAGTTGATTGATAAAATTCGCTTTCCCTAAACTTTCGTGTTTTCTTATTTTCTCATTAGTATTCGGGACTGGACTGCAAAGATGGGGACCTGGAGGTGGACTTGGACGAAAACTTTTCATGTGAGCCTTGTGTCATTGAGACAACTATGTCCCCATCAATGCATTGCTTTCTCAAATAATTGCATTATATTATTTACATTTGTCCACTGAAAGAAACCAAAGGCTCTGCTTTCTAAGAGTCACAGTCTCTTTGTACAAACCTCACTGGACTCAGAGTCTCCCTCTGTATAACTTGTATTATCTGTGTGTGAATGTAATAGCGACTGACGATGAGTAGTTTTTCTTTAAAGGGTTCTGCAATATCAAACTGTACTTTGCAGATAATGATACCACTTTGTCTAATGTGTTTGTCACACAAGTGTTGAAATCTGGAAAGAATTTCATATGGCTGAATGCATAATTCAACCTCTACCTAGATGATCAACATAGATGCTAACAGACAGCCATATTTCCATGTGTACTGTAAGTTTTTATGTAGTATCCATACTTAAAAACATACCTGTTTCTTAAGGCATGCTAGACCCACTGACACAGCGTTGTTTTGGCAGTACCATGTACTGTCTGTATGATTTCTTCTCGCTTTGTTATGTACTTTACAATTTTTTAGGATCTCTTATCTTATGTGTTACATGATCTGTTGAATGTTCTTTTGTCTTTATTTCTCTGATCTTTATATGATTGTTTCACCACTGTGAAGCACTTTGTGCTGATCTGTGAAAGGCGCTATTTAAATAAGTTTTACTTACTTGCTTACTTCGTCAACGTTGGGGAACCTTGATGTTTATGTGTCTCATCTGTTTTAGGTGAAAAACTTATGAAATATGTGAAGAAGGCCAGAAAGAAGCTGGAATCACAGGTTTGTGTTCACATTTGTCATATTTTATTTATAAATGAATGCTAAACTGTAGGAGATTTAGTTAACTGATTTCAGTTTTCAGCATTGTTGTGGTTCTGCTCTACAGTATACATTTGGTATCTCTCTACTCCTCAGAGCGTTTCAGATTTGAGAGAGGAATCATTGACAGGTAAGGAATAACAACATAAATGTCCTTCATGTTGTTTGTGTTTTTGTTTTATGCTTATACTTTTACATGTTTTCAACAGCACAAGAGATGACAGGAGACTTGGTAAGTTCTCATGTTTTCCAAACCTTTTACACAAAGCAGCTTCTAAATGGTCAATTACATCTGTTGTGATTTCTACAGCTGGATCTCACATTTCGGGATCCTGAAGCCGATCTGAATGTTAGTTCAGTCAGCAAGTTGTCTGTGGATGAGAACGGTAAGAAATATGAAAACATGAGGGAGGCATCCTTGAGAGGAGGAAACTGTAATTAACAGTTTGTTGTTTCATCCCTGCAGAGACGACTGGAGTTGAAGTGACACAACTGACAATAAGCTCAGTGGATGAGAGTCTGGAGCGATTGTCCCAGGTAGAGTCTCAGCCCGAGGACCAAGACGAGGACCTGCAGATGTCCCTGAGCAGTCACGGCAGCTCCCTGTCAGACCTCTACCCTGACATGATCGGCCGAATCAAGACAGCCATGCACAAGCAGCATGTCTGCGACGCCGCCGGCGACGTGCTGAAGAGGTACCATCGATTCAGGAAGAAGCCCAAAAGAAACTACATGAATAACACGGTGGTTCTACCGAACACGGCAACAAGAGAGAGGAGTGACAAACAGCGACTGCAAGAGAACTGCAGCAGTCCTGTGAGAAGGCAGATCATGAGTACGGAGGCGAGCCCCAGGGCGCCGCTGCGTGGTGTGCAGCCGTCTCCCAGGAAAGAGAGCAGCGCCTCACGAAGAGCGCAGCACAGACCTATCCTCGCCATGAGTCTGGATTGTCCGTTCCTGACCCTTGATCCCCAAGAGAGCTCACTGAACAAGACTATCACAGTCATGAGACAGTCCCCTACCAGACAGTCCTGCAGTCCTCGCCGTTCCACACAGAGCGCAGCCATGAGCCCGTCGCTTCACCGTAAAGCCTTTCCTTCTCCGGCACGCTCAGTCCAGAGTGCTGGACGATCTGCATACGCACCAGAAACAACTATCTTGAGTGAGAGTTCTGATATCTGCAGCCCTCGAGTCAAACAGAACAGCTCAGATGGAAGGATGATGGCCAACCTCAGCCGCTCGCCTCACACATCCTGCAGAAGCCCCAGACAGGATTCAGTGGACTTTCCCTGGAGAGCCGTCAGGAGGTCCAGCTCGCTCTCTCCCAGTCTGTCTTCCTTTTCACAGAGGCTTACTGTGCAACGATCGAAGGCTTTCACTCAAACCTCCCAGCAGGCACTGGGGCCGTGGCCTCGCTCTCCTCAGCCAGTTCGCTCTCCTGCAGCCGGCCGTCTCCTCTTCGATTCCTCTCTGCAGTGGCTCCCCGCCCCTCTCTCGCCGCAGCAGGTCGACGAGGAGTACAAGAAAATCTTCCACAAGTTCATGTGCCAGAAGAAGTGGGGCGGCGCCCCCGCCTCCCCCTGCTCTCTGTGTGCCGGGACCCCCCAGACCAGCAGAGGACACTCCTCCTCCGTCCTGTCTGCTCTGGCCCTGTCGCCCCACGGCTCCCTTCACAGGAAGCGCCTCAGGGAGTGGGACTCTGGCAGCCGCCGCGAGGCCAAGCACTTCAGGAGAGAGTGCTCCACGCACTCGGACCACAACAGGAAGATGCTGCGGCGCCGCCTCTACCCGCCTGAGTCCGAGTCGCCTCGCTGCAGCCTCGCCTCCAGCTCCAGGAAGCGTGAAGAGTTTCAGAGGTTTGTCTCCACGCGGTCTCGCGTACATCCAGAAGCAGTGATGACTTTGTACTGGCCTCCACCTGCAGCTGATGCTTCTGCTCTGGGTAAGCACAAAATTCAGAAGAGAGTGAATACTTCAATACCAGTTTTTCTGAAGGTTCTTGCCACTTGCTGATACTGAGCACCAGTGACAGTAAATCTCTATATATGCACTCTGTTAAATTACTAAAATTGTGAAATGCATTAAAACAAAGAAATTAAAAACAGCATGAAAAGGAGAATAAAGTCAAAAGTTTATGAAAATGAAGGTAATAAGTGAAATGTGTTTATTGAAAGCCTGAGCAAATAGTAATGTTTTAAGTCCCGATGTAAAGAAGTGAGTCAGCAGGAAGTTTTGTTCCACAGCTGAGGAGGTAGGAACTAAAATGCTTCACCTTGTTTCCTCTGACCCTGGTAACACTCAGTAAACCTCTTCCTGAGGGTCTCAGTGTTTCAGATTCTACTAATAATAAATAGAAGATGTATTCAGGCCCGAGACCTGATCAGATTTTCATTTCTTCCTGAGTTGTTGAAGTCGGTGTTTTTACAATCATCCTTGATGAAGACGTGGTTCACTTCTCCACCTGGTTCCAGTGACACAGCAGTTTGACAGAAAACTCATGTTTTCACCACTTCTCGTTCACTTGCCGTTTACCTCATCTTCAACTTTTCCTTCATTCACAGAAAGCGATGAGGATCAGGAATAATCCAGCTGACCCCAGTGAAGAAACGTGAGATACAGACAGACACACCATGTTTCTCTGTTGTGTTATTGTGAGCTGCGTTTGGTAAACCTTGTAAATGTTGTATTATTTGAATTTTGTGTGGAATGTTGAACCCATTTAGACTTAAATAACTGTCGTGTCCTATTTCCAAATGCATCTGTTGTTTGACGAGTTCCTGAGACATTTAATGTCAGTTTATTGGCAATATTTCAGGTATAATCTTTGCAGTTTTCACTTCTGTGTTGTTGGAGATTATTAATTTTTTTTGTCATCAATAGTTAACAAGGTGAAACCTTAGTTTATTCTTTTAATGTTTTTTAAAAAAAAACAATAGAACTAATAGTTATAGTCAGTTTTACCGATTAAGTTTATTGATAAGAAAAATAAAGCCTGTTCCTTTTCTTGATGAGTTTGTTTCTTCCTGGATATTTGAAAACTTGAAAACAGGAACTAAACTTTGGTTCATTTCGCTCCAGGCAGATGAGTGTTGGAAGAGATCCGCCATGGCAGCTTTTCTCCTGGTCATCTCTGCTTCTCTTTAAAGGACGTGGAGTCGGTGCCGGAGATATCAAACATTTTGGTTCAAAGTTCACCTGCAGCCCAATCTGAAGTGGGTTATTAACAAGACGCAATAATAACCTTTTAAAGTTGAAGTTTTTCCTTTGTTGTACTGCTGAAAATGGCTTCAGTCTCGACAAGAAACCTCCTTCAGTGATACGAAATGCAGTAAAATGTCCCAAAACGTCTCCTTTAGCCTTTTTTTAACTTTACAAACGCTTTGCTGAAATATATTAAAATATCTGTATTCCTTGAAATGTTTATGTTTTGCATTTGTGTTGGAGCCGCTTGCGGCCTGATTTTGGTCCACAGGCCTTAAGCTTGACACCCATGCTCCAGATGCAGTTCAGAAATAGTTTCTACTTTTTCAATTGGAAACAGACAAAGTGTGCCAGATGCGGATCTCCTCTTAAAGAAACAAACAAAACAACTTAGTAGTTTGTCTGGGAAATAAACTTTAGTGTTTTGGGTGTTAAATTACCCAGTACCTCAAAGTGCTGCATCGTGACTGAACACTGTCTCTACTGCAAGTTGTTCTAATCTGAAGAAAAAAAAACAAGACTGGATTTCTTTGAGTGCTTCCTGCGCTACTCCACCACAGTGGGGCGCTATAACACCACGGACTGACTGCAGTTTGAGCGTGAGAACCTTTTGCAGGTGTCTGAAAATGCTTTAAAAAAATCAAATAGCTGTGGATCAATATCAGGACGATATTGAGTTTTTGAGTTTTCCTCGAAATCACTCAGTTAATACAAATTAATAAGCACATTCTGACAGAAATGAACACGTGTCTTTAGTTGTTTTTCTTGGATGAAACAAGTTATTTGATGTTTGCTCCCATTTTTGTGACACATTTTTTTGCACGTCAACCCTGCCATCATTATTCATTATTCATTATTGTCGAATAGCTTTTTTAAGTTGCTAATTGAAGGCATTTTTCTAGGGGCGGCTAAAACGAGGTCTGGGTGCGTCTCTACCTCAGACCCTCTCCAGGCTCTTCACACCATCTGGGGCCTGTTCGTACTTCAGCTGGTGGCCTGCATTAGGAAGCTCTGGAGAGGCTCTTGGTTGTGTCGGATCTGTAGGGAGAGAGGTAGGGGTGAGCAGTAATATGCCTCCTTCATGTTGGCTTAAAGCACCTCCAGTGTTTTGTTGACTGTGGTGAAACAGAATTCTGCTCGGCGGAGGAAGGAAAGGCATGATTAAAGTGGCTGGAGATAAAAAGCAGGGCGTGAGGGTGCAGCCTGCTAACTGCTGAGTGCATCACATCATTACCTGCTTCACCATCAGCGCAGTGAGGACGATCAATACCGACTGCAGGGATGCAACAATTACCTCAATCAATTCACATTTTGTTTAAGAGAAAACATGTTTAATGTCCTTCTTTAGCAGGAAGATAGAAAACATTCATCAGTGCAATGGAGCTCTGAAATCACTAATAATGTAATTTTTGGCCATTTTCAAAGTAATAAAACCAATAATGTCCCAAAATGGTAAAATACTATGTTTTTACAGCTATGATAGGGTTTTTCAGAGTCCATATCAACAGTGAGTGACTGGGAGCACTGTCCTGTTCCTCATGAACCAACTGCACAAAACCTGCAGAATAAAAAAAGAGATTTACTAGAAATGCAGTGCTGTTTATACATTATGTTATTGTATTACATTTTAATAGTTTTAATGCAACTTCAATCGTGTAATCTAATAACTTATTGTTTGAAATGGATAGATCACATATTATCCTATTGGAAAGTTATGACTTTATGGGTTTTATAATACAGCAAGATGCTCAAATTATTGTCCAGTATTGCATTATTCCATTATTGGTTGTTAGAAGCTTCTACAATGTTTCCGTAGTTTGCTGTCTTAAAGTCTTTGAGTTCATTAGTGAACACATTCATTTGCATCTACATTCGACGCCTTTCTGCCACACGACTAAAGACCAGGAGCTTAACCTGCAGCTTTAACACCCAGAGACAGAAAATGTACCCTGTTTTCCTCCCATCATGCAGTGCAAGAGAGGGAAAACTCCACCCCCCCCCCCAATGCTTGCTGGGTTCACAGCTCAAAGCATCCAGTGATTAGCGCTGCTGCTGTTTTGCCTGTTTGGATCTGACTGGCTCTGCAGTGATCCGTGAAAAGCCCCATTCAAGCTGCCGCTCGTGGTCCGGCGGCTGCAGAAAAGCACCAATTTCATTTAATTGCACAAAGATAAGAGTTATAGTGAGTGCAGCGTGATGCACCCCGGTCCCACTGGCATGGCTGAGGCGTGAGTCTCCCACTGCCCCATCACATATTCCTCACTGTCTGGAGCCACTTGGGTTTGTCGTCCCAAACAATAGCGGAGTATTTAAACATTAGTGTTAAATGCTTCCACGGTTCATTCATGCCGAGGAGAGAGACATGGCGGAGGGGCTTCCTGCTGCTCCTGCCGGACGTCACCGTGCGCGATGATTCATGCGGCCACTTTTCTCGGATGAAGATCGGGGGGAACATGACTCACCGTCACAAACGCAGCAGAATAAAGAAGCAGCATCACACTCATTTAAGACGGATGGCGGAATATCAGGCTGTGACGGAGCGCAGCGGGCTTTTAGCTTTGTTTGTTTGTTTGTTTTTCTCTAACTCTGGAAGTTACAGAAGGGGGAACTCAAAGTCATGAAACCATGGCAGATCCAAAGATGAGAATAGTTGGAGTGTATTGTAGATAACTTCACCAGAAGTCACTGGAGGGCTCAAGAAAACAATCGGTGCAGAGGTGATCAAACTTAGATTTATACCTGTAATGAGACAGTTCCTGGACTCTTCCTCTGAGATGGAGAAAATGTCCAAAACCTTCTCTGGAGGCAGTTTCCTGCAGCTCTTGGGTGCGACAACTCTCACTCATTACTACAGCATACAACACAAAAGTTTTGCTGCGTTTTGAATCTTCATTTACCCGAGAGCAGAGCTCAAGGCTACAGAACAAAACTTGGCAACAATGCTCTGAGAGCAACCATTTTGTTTTTATTAGATTAATTTTGTTGTGTTTGATGACATTTTTTTTTAGCATCAGTCCTAAATAGATAAAGATATTGGAATTTGATTGTTTTGTTTTTCTTTTTTTAAATTGTAATTGATGTTTTCATTCTACCTCAATCATTTCAATTAGTTCTTTTCATTCGTTGCCAAAATCTGTTTTATTTATTTTCAAATTCATGGCCTTTTTTTCCTCCAGTTTTTAATAATTTTTCACAGAAACAAACCTTTCATTATTGTTCAGCGTGGCATTTTGCAGTTTGTCAACTTTTTCAATCAGTTGGTTAATCAGAAGCCATTTCTTTTTCCATGTTTATTTTTATTTTTTTTTCTCCAGTGCGTGTGTCAGGCGAGCTCCTGTGCAGAACATGAAGGTTGGAGACATGGTAACCAGGCAACATCTCCAGCCTGCACTGATTATTCGGATTGGGCTACAGCGGAGTCCTTCCTGTTAAACATGGATGTTCCTGCTGCGAGGGGATTTTATCCTACCCAGGAAAAACTTTCAACGCAATATCTCCCAAGATGATGAAAATAAGTTGAAGAAATTTGAAAAAAGGACGTGTCGACCACAGAAAAACTGCAAATCTGATCCTCAGTGACGCCGTCGTGCTGAAACACATCAGACAGTGAAAGGGAGAGCTGCCGAGCTGCATTCTGAAACTGATTTTCCCAAATGAAGAATATCAAAAGGAAAGGAGCAATTTCTTGTTCTCCTCCTCTATCTGTTCTAAGATGCTTCTGCTCGGTAACAAACGTTTGCATTTCTTTTGTGGACAAGACGAGGCCCTGGCCCTCACGTCGGTGTCAGGTGATCGCCATGTTTGCTGGTGGACCATGATGCCCTCTTGGTGGTGGAGAGTGTTTCTACGCAGTCCCTCCCGAAATATCACCTCGACTGCCACCGAGACGAGCCTCACAGTGTGAAACGTCTCGGGAGCCCTGAGAGGCCGACTGGAGCAGCCTCTCAAGTCTCACTGTGACAGACCTGCTTCTCAACGCAGACGGTCGAGCAGTTCTAGTTCAAAGAAACTTTGTCTTTATTAAAGCAACGAAAGATACAACGCAGTCGAAGCTGTTCTATTCTAACTAAAGTAGCAGCAGCAAACCAGAAAACTATTCAACCCAACCCTTCCCAAACAGAAAAAAACATTTCAGAGTTATTTGACTGATTAGTTTGACCGCTTTACTTTTTTTTTTTTTTTCTTCTTTTTTTGGCAGATCATGTTGCCATTTGTATTGAATTGACCTTTCCCCCTCTTTTGTCAGTAAATGAATTAAAAATGAACTATCTTTGACACAATGTGACGCTCTGCAGATCCTTGAGTCACAGTTTCAGGTCAAACAGAGCACTTTCTCTGTTTGTTGATGGAAAAGTTTCACTGCTTTGTTGGGACTGTCTGTTTTGACGGGATAACATATGCCGACATGAAATCCACTCATTATCTCCAAATGTTCACTGTTTGTTTTTGTTCACATGGCCTAGGAATGAAAATAACAGCCCTCAGCTGTCAGGTTTTGTGCTTTTTGTCAGAAGGAAGCTTTCATTTTGCCACCCAGAGATTTATTTTTGCATGGTGCCAAACAGTATGAGTCACTGAGCGCTAAATGCTCGCTGATTTGAGCCTTTTAGTGGACTTTGGTGACAATGAAGGAAACATTTGTCAAAGCCAACGTCAGCCTTTCAATGCAAAATGCTTTTAATTGGTACAAACGACACACTTTATTTGAATAACTTTGTTTATCTTCATGAAATGATCCCTCAAAGCTGTTGTGAACATTTCTAATAATATTTTTTTCAATGAGCCCCCTGTCCTCTGCATCAGTCACTGAAACGTAAGCAGACAGGGGGAGGGGAAAAAAAGAAGGCGATATGAATGTGGCCATTGTTGCACGGCTGCTTTAGTAGCTTACTTTCACTCTACTCTGTGACAGATTTATGGAGCTGCTCTCTATAAACCTCTTGGAAATTATTCAGGAGCAGCTTTTCAAATGTAGAGAGAGGGAGAGAAACTGGTTTACGTCTCATCTCAGGATCCTCTGGTTGACCTCATTGTTTCCTCAATATCTCATTTGCCCTAAAGACTTTAAGCTAGGAGGAGTCTATGAGCGTCTGTGGAGAACTTCCTGTTTTACAGACACTGGATAAAGGAAAAGAAGAAGACTTCCCTGATCCTCCAGAGATATTAAACGCTCTGTCCGGTGCACACAGCCACAGGTGAAGCTCCAGTCATATGAGTCCGGTGATGGGCGGATTTCCTCCTTCTGCTTCTTCAATATTCTTTATTTTATTTTTTCTATTGGATGTGGACTGTTCCTCTCCTTGACATTAGTTCATAAAGCACTAATAGTGAGCCTGGAGCGTCTTCCTCTCACTGGCTGATATACCTGAGCTGCACTGAGAGAATCACTCACGGGTTCTCACATTAGCTTAACTTTCCAAATCATTTGAATTCAGGTGTTCCAGTCACTTCTGCAGCTGAACAGCTGCCTTGAAAATGGTCCACAATTGCCATAAACTCTCCTAACCCTCATGGAGAACCGGGTGAACCATCCTATACACATTAAATCCTATCGCTTAAGAATGGGGGAAAAAGGCAGGCGAGTGAATACTTTTGGCAAAATAGTGTATATGTATAAATGTATTGCACTCGTCCATGAGGTCAGTTTGAAATGCTCATGAATTAACTGACGAGAGATTTCGCTCTGTGATTGAACATTTGGACACCGGGGATTCTCGCTGTGCTTCGGCGGAGCGTCTTTCACGGACTCGTCGGGACCCGGTTACGTCTGACGCACGGCTCGTGTGAAGGGGGTGGATTGACGGCGGTTACTCGAGCCGTGAATTAACACCCTTTCAGTCCTGACACACACCGAGAATTACAGCATAATGACAGAAACAGTTTCCTGCGCCGGCTTTACTACTCAGCAAACAATTAAGTGAATTAGCAGGGACTCTTTGCATAAGGCACATCTGTGAGCTTTAATGAGTCTAATATCTGTGGAAACACATTGCTTGATTGCAGGCTTCATGGCAGGAACGCTCTCAGCTCAAGAAACACACTTGGAGGAAGTAACTAGCCTTTGATTCAATGTACGGCCAAGATTCACATTATTGGCATCACTGTTTTAAATCACAGAAGTAACAAGTCAGGCAGTTCGTGCTGCTGGGGGTCAGTAACTACAGGTTTGAACTCGCCCTTGAAGACCATTGCATGATAAAATCTCTTCCACAACATCTTTGTTGCTTTCTCCACTATTTTATGAGGATTTATATAAGAAAAATCTAAAGAATTCATTTTTATATCAATTGTTCACATATATTCTTATTTTTTGGCCTGTAATGAAACTATGAAGCTGTTTATGAGCCAAATGTATTATGTTTTAGTTTCTTTCACCTTATAATTGGACATACTTTTTAATTTTCACTAAAAATCTGTTAGAATATTTGGAAAAAAAAGACAAATATGACACCTCTACCTTAATTTTTAGGAAGTAAATTTCAAAAAAGCATCATTGCTTCCTGCCAAATGGACTTAAATCCACCAATAACAGCAGAATAATGAATGACAAGCACCACTACACCAAATTTGTTTTTCATGGCCGACCATTTATTCGCAACGGAGACATTTATCATGACTAACACTGATTCATTAGCTCGTCTCACATTTCCTGTGCTGGGTTGCTCTTTTCCAGCACTGCTGATTGTTTGCTCATGTTTTAACCTTTCCAGATACATGATGAGTAGTTTGAAACTCATAAAAATCTTAACTGAAAACTGACTTGTTCAAGCAAATGTTTAAAGACTTATTGATATTCCTCCAATTCTGTTTGAATTTTTTTATTTCAAATTGAACAAATTTGAGGCAAAGAATGGAAATAATTAATGGAAAAGGCTCTGATAGTATTATGGCTCTGTTCACGTGACAGAATTTCCAGCGGAAACACTTCATTTTTGCATTTTTGTTTCAGAAAAGTTTCACTTTTTTTTTTTCACAGAGACAGCAGAAACACTGAAAATGATGTAGTTACCATGCCAGGCCAGGAGGTGGTGCTGCTGCTGGTGTTTGTGATGAAATAACACCTCGTGTACACAGAGAATTATATGTGACAAACATGTAATGGTGAGAACGTGATGCTCTGATGGACAGATGAGGAAGTGGGATGTCTGTTCTGCTGTAACGTCGTGACTCTGGAAGCGGCCATGTTTGTTATTGTCCATCGACTGGCACATAAACTTAGCATTTCTGCCTCCTACTCGGGACATAGCCTTTCCAGAATGTGTCATTTTTGGCTATTCAGCCCCAACATTTTCATAAAATTGGATTTTCATTGACTCCAAACACCCCTGTCATATAAACTGACTCCCAAAGTGCAACAAAAGTTTAGCTTTTTCACTTAAAATCATTAAATGGAACCTTAGTTTGTGCTTAGCTCAGCAGCAAAGAATGTGTTTTTAGAATCCGACTGAAGTTTAACCTTGAAAAAGGCTCACGTTGTTCAGATTAATGTGGGAAACGATAAGATTAGAAGCTGCAGACTGTTTCATCCCGACCCACTGAACCCAAAGTGCTCCTCCAGAAAAGCTCCTTTCAAGCAGTGAAAAGTTTGTTCTTTTAAATGAACTCTGCATGTGTACGGCTCCGCCAGACCTCGCCTCGAGTCATGGTGGTTTGATCTGACAGACAAAGTGTCAAAGCCAATTACAGCTGTGGCAGAAAGGTTACGAGGTGACGATTAGTGGGGATGAGTCTCTCCGTTTGAAAAACACTGATTCCTGAAATCTGATCTAAAAATAAGTGCTTGTGAGATCGCACCACTTTCATCACCTTCTCCTCCCTGGATAATCCTGTTAAAACTCTCATGGACCCTCTATTATGTTCTGTTCTCACTATCAGAGAGGTAGTTTTAACAATTTAGGTCTAGTCTCACCTGCGATTTGACTTCATTCAGCAATACATTTCTGAAAAGTTGGGCGAGGATTGTTTGATTTAACCCAATTAAAAGAAACAATGCCAGTGAAATAAGCAAATACTTGAAAACACTGCAGATTTTTTGAGAACAGATTAAAAATGCATGTCATTTACAATGTCTGAATTAGGAAATAGCTACACTTCAGCACCATGAAGCACATGTTGTGGGTGTCGCTGGCTTTTGAACTGAGCCACTCAGAAGCTTTGTTTTGTGCTAATTTGCTGAGCCGAGAAATACAAAAAAAGAAAATGATTTCAATCTACTAGAGTGGTGGGGAAGACTGTGTGCTTCTAATGGTCAGACCTTGAACCCTTTGTCCGGGAAATAAAGGCCGGCAGTTTGCTCAGCAGCTCAGGACAATGCAAGGGCCATGGAAACATATTCTATTACAGTTCCACTTCTGCTGAGCCTTCACTACAGCCACAAATTACAGCCTTTCACAGGGAGGAACCACCACTGCAAATTAATCCTCAACTACAGTTGCTTCTTTTAGTTGAAGGAACTTCCAATTCTCAAAGAGCGGACTGGGAAAACAACTCTTGTGTGCATTTAAGTCATATTTAATTGTCTAAATGTTGTTAGTTATGCTCTGTGAAGTGAATATTTGTTTAGTTAGTAAGTTAAGAATTTGTGTAACTTATAATCAGCAATGAAACAGATGAGATTTATCCATGTTTCTTCAGCGCTGATAATTCATTGGACATCCTGTGGACACAGTGGAGGAATTAATATTTCTAAAGGCCCATTTAGCAGCCAAGGATTTCAAGTGAAAACGGAAAGGTTTAGTTGTGTTTTTTTGGTTCATTTTAAACAAAAACGTGTTCGGAGCCACTTATAGCAACTTCAGGAAGCAAACGAGTCGCTGACAGGCTGACGGTGGGCCTGTTAGGCTGCCTCAAAGGATTCATTGTGATCTGCCACGTGTGTTTGGACTTTTATAAACAGAAAACGACGATCAACTCAATCAACATGCATAAACTCACTAACCAGCTCACCCTCTCCCCCGTTCACCAGTTAATCCAGAACACCGGCCGGGCGGCCGCTAGTAGTCTGCCTCTGAGCTCTTTCAGCAGCTGGCTCCATCTCTCCTCTGCAGTGTTTGTTCTCTCGGAATTTTTATTTTAAAAAGTGTTTTTCAGCCACCATCCAGTTCTTCTGTGAGTTTTTGACTGTCCTAGTTCCTGTTTCCGGTCACGTCATCTCGTCACTACGTACCAGGGAACACATGCACGGAACAAATAATCCCCCGTTTATTCCGCTCGGCTGGCAGGCAGCGTATATGTGAGACACGGAGTGGATTATCGATCGGCATAGACGACCTTGTACAATCCGATCAGAAATACAATCCGCTCCGAGTGAAGCGTATCCTCTTAGTGTTTATATGAACCATTTACAATCCACTTCTCCTTACAATGTGATTACATGGGGCCCATGTAAACCTGGCCAGTGTGAAGAACACACGCAGATGGACCTGCTCCGTCTCCAGAGGAAGACCAGGCCCGTCATGGACCAGGTCCTTCTCCTCAAACATTTCGAGGTGAGAAGTTTCAGCAGGATGTGGAAGAGAGGCCGAGCTCAGCAGGATTCGCCAGGCGGGTGCTCACTGGGACCAGAACGCTGATCCAGCCAAGCTGGTACCAGCTGTAAGCCTGTCCCTCCCGTTGGACACTACCAGCGAGGCTGAGAAGGGGGATCTGTCCGCTGGCCATCTCAGTTCCTCCATGATCTCTCTCAAGTGGGGCGGCTGTGGTTCAGTGGGGAGAGCAGTCGTCCTGCAATCGGGAAGTTGTGAGTTTGATTCCTGTGTTCCACTGTCTGCATGTTGAAGTGTCCTTTGGAAAGACACTGAACCCTGAGTTGAATTGGTTTGGGGGAGCTCTTAACCACAATTTCAGGGACAGTTAGAAGGAAAACAAATAAAAGCCATTTATGTAACTCAAATATTAGGTTTTCCCTCCACAAATAGGCCTATTTTTGAAAGTTTTTGAAAATGTAATCCTTAATTTAATGAGGGCCTAGTTCTGCCCCCCACCCCACCCCCAACCCTGGGCCCGGGACAACAGACCCGTTTGTCGGGCGTGCTCACCACACACAGGTGAACAGGTGACTGGCGAGCTGTCCAGCGTGAACCCCGCCCTCACCCATATGAAGCTGGGATTGGCTCCAGTCCAGTCCTTCTCTTGGACTTGATCATTTTTAGCATTGACAGTCTCCAGAACAACAATCTAACTTGGTCGACCATCCATAAAATGTGTGTTCTTGCTTTTGTTAATGTTTGTTTTGCGTTGTTCCCTGCACTGTGGTTTCATGCAAATCAGGAAGCTGGAGGAGTTGTGATCCGCTGCAGCCCAGTCTCCAACGATACACAAACATGTCTGGTAGAGCGTCTCCATGTGCTTCAACAGAGAATGCCTGTTCATTTCAATCGAATCATCTTCTGCTTTTCAGGCTGTGTCTTGTGCCCGACTCCATCATCACCGAAAGATGAAGCCGAAACTAATTTGTCACTTTAACATCGAGTTAATCCCACCACTTAGTATCTATTTACTCGTACGAGAACTGCATGGGCTTTCTCACGCCGCTAATAAACTGGAAGTAATGAGCTCCTGGATGCTGTTTTTAGCGTGCCAGTCGTGCGTTATGAAGACACAGTGCGTCAGTGCTTTTATATCCTTGAGTGGCATCAACAGAGAGGCATTGCAGTCGAGAACGCCACTCACAGGCAGTTTGAAAACCTGGATTACACAGTCGACTAATTAGAAAGTTGCGCAGTTCCTTGAGTACGAGAAAACCATGGATGAATCTCGAAACCATCCAGCGGAAGAGGACGCGGTGTTATGTAGAGACCATGTAGTCAAAGTTAAAGGAGCTAATCAGCGTTTTGCTTCATGTCAGGATTCATGGAGAATGAGGACACATTTCACAGCTCTTAGCAGTTCTGGTTTATTTTAAACATTCTCAACCATTTCATCTTCTAAGCTGAGACTAGACGTTCATTCCTGACCATGGTATTTGTAGATTAGCAGTGATATATTTGAGCAGACGCTTCTCTTACTGGATGTAAAATGAGAACCGTTGGTCTTCAGGTGGCCGGAGGTTATGAGAGAGTTAATCGTCCACAACAACTTTAAAATCTGACGAACCACAAGGCTTTGCAACAATCAAGGGAATCTCTTTATTGCTCTACGCGCTGCTTCATATATTCACCAAATACTGCAGCTATGACTGTACATTAAATAGTTTGCTGCTCAGTTTTAATCTTTGTTTTTGTCCTGTCATGCACGCAGCTGAGCACACACACAGCAGTGGAACCAGATTATTCAACAACACCCTCTTTTCTGCACCTGACAGCTGTGAACAAATAAAAGAATGTGCAGTGGAGTGTAACATGGGAGGCAGAAAGAAGCTGTTCACATCATGTGTGACACTGTAATGCTGATTATAATAGAAGCTAAAGAACATACTAATAATAACATCTAAAAACATGTAAAGCAGTGTGGAAGATGGATGGATTTACATCCACCTAACCAACGTTCTTTTAACACCATGAGATGTTAAAGATTCTACAGGCTGTTAGCAGTGATACAAGCTCTACCTCTGGCTGGAGTCATGACGACAAGAACAAGCAAAATGAATTTACCTGTTTTCAAACGAAAACGTTCAGAGTGTCTGTTCACATGGCAGTGGCTCGAAGTTTTTGAGAACAGCTCCCAAGGTGAAACTTTTCAACCCTGTCACCATGTAAATGGTGGAAAATCCAACTTTTTGAAAACGCCACAGTTCTGTTTCCGAGGAAAACGCAACTCCTCTGAAACCTTCTGCTCATGGCGCTATGGACCAGACACCCGATATCGGAGCTGGTGCATCCCGACCATCACACCGTTCAGGAAGTTGCGATGTTTCTATTGCAACAATTAGAGTTTAAATTCAAACAATCTCTGTGAATTCTACGCAACAACACAGTTTGGTCAAGTCGGGGTGATTTGATCAAATCGCAAGGTTGCACAGAACTCACAGGGCTTGGCTGATTTCAGATGGATTGTTGAGATTGCAACATCGCAACTAGCTGGAGCAAATGAATGATGCCTGTTTTGTAAAACAAACCAAAAAAAAATTGATAATCGACAATGATATGTATCATCTCACATATTTCATAACATGGTGGGAAGTTTTCAAAAAGGAAACCAAGCGTTAAACTTTTTCATGGAGATGTCTTTTAGCTTTCGGATCACTAAACAGTTTATTGGGGCATGTTGTTCCATCAAATTGTTCCTCCCAACAACCAGTACTTTCTTTTCCAACTCAATATTTTAAAATGTTTTATTTGGAGATGTTCCTGGCGCTCTCTCTTAGCCATCATCATCCCTAATTGGGCTTAATTTCTTGCAGCTGTGGGTATCTCCTCCATTTCCTGCATGCTCTGCACTGAGAGATAATAGCGTCAAATTAATTTAATAGAACACACATTTGATCTCCGAGCAGATATGTTCCCTTTTTGCTACGTGCACATGAAAAATGTACAAAACAGTCAATTGCAAATTAAAAAAAAAAAAAAAGCAAGCATAGGGTTTGAGCGTTTGAGTGAAAGCGGGGAGTGAACGTGTGGATGAGCTGCAGCTCGGCTTTACAGCGAGCATCGCTGTGCCTGCTGTGAGTCAAGCCCAGCAAAGTGTATCAAACCCCATTAAAAAAGTAGGTGTTGAACTAATCCTTTGCTCGGCGCAGCCAAAAGGAAATTGTGTACAGAGTCGTGCTCTCCATCTTCCCGACTAAAGGCTCTCATGCAAATCTCGAGGTGTTTAGGCCAAACATCGCAGCTGAAAGCTACAAATCCATTAATTCCTGTTGTGGACGGGCTGTGGGAAGCCGGGATCTCGGAGCAGAGCGTGTAAAATGAGGCCTCTGTCTTTTTATGTGCGATAGAGTTTCTCACCTCTTACCGCCATTCAATAGGATTAGAAGGAGAACCGGTCGGCGGTTACTTGTTTGGCTTTCCCCCCGCGGAGCCAATTCTCACTCTCCCAAGACGTATGGCCGCTCCAAAGCCCCGGGCTGAAACACAATCTCAGGGCTCTGCGCAGCAAATCACAGGGACTCTCAGGCAAACAATACAGCCAGGTACTGTATGTGGGAGCAGGGAGGGCTGGATGCATACGGGAGAGTGGAGGCTCCGGACTGTAATGGATACATGCAGGGTTTTGACAACTTTGGTATTGAAACAATATATCAGCTGTGGAAGAAAAGGCAGGGCAGTGCGAGGATGGAAAAAGTGGAGTTTGTATATTTTCAAGCAGGTTATTAGTTTGGTGGTGAAGCAGCTCCTTCTGACATGAACCTGAATATGAAGCAGGGGGGTATGTCTGACACTGAGGTCCTGTGTTCTGTACACTTCTCATTTTGGGTGTTGGTTAACACAGCAGCAGTGCTCGGCGCCACTGAAACAGCTGCCAAGGCGGAACTTTAGGACAATGCTGAACGGCGGAAAACCATACGGCGAGGTCAAGTGCAGCTTCCTGGTTTCATGCTAAAAACAGGCAGCAGCACCAGTTTGTGGCCTGGCATGCTAACTACATCCCTTTCTGTGTGTCTGCTGTTGCTGTGTAGACAGACATCATTTTCAGAGCTGTTCAAACACAAAACTTGTCTGAAACAAAAACGCAGTTGTCCAAGCTGGATGCTTCTTGTGAGGATAATCCTCCCTTATCTAGAGATATGAGACCTGAGCTGCTTTTTTTGTGTTTTAAATAGATCCCTGCTCACAGGATGACTGTGGTTCCCTCTGAAATGAGCAGAATGTGTTTTTTTTTACAGTCTACTATCACACACTCAGACATCACAGGGAAGCAGAGTGTAGGGGTAAAGCTGAACATCAGGAGATAAGTCAGAACAAAGTGAGCTGTCCCACGGTGTCAAAACAAGACCTCCCCATCTCACCCCTACAGACACCCTTCAGACTCCGTGAGATTAAAAACAGAGACTCTCTTAGACAAAACTATCACCCGACCTGCCCTGGCAGCGGGGCTTTTTTCCAGTATTCCAGCTAAAAGATCCTGCAGTCCTGTGATGGAGGAGAAAGGACTTAAATGAGTGTAAACCAGAGAGATTTAAAGTCGTACTATTGTCTTGAGTCATTGCAGTGTCACACAATGATTTATTTCTACTGCAGAAGACCTGTTAACTGTAACACATTTAGGGAAATGGATTTTGTAGTTGGGATTCATCTTAAATATACACAATTTATTCCATTTAATGAGCTTTTGCTGCTTTATCTAGCTTCTCTTGTATTGAAGGAACTTGCAGAGAGCCTGAGGGATTCATGCTGTTCCTGCATGGTCCAGACTGTGGCGCTCGTGAGCAGGAACCATCAGATTGGATCCCGGCTGGCTATGACCGAAGGCAGGCTACAACGTCAGGTCAGCATTTCAAGAGAAAACACTTGTTTTTTGCATGTCTTTTCAAAGTTTCACATTTACACAGAAACGTCTTGGAAACAATGTCTGTTCACATGGAAACGGCAGAAACGCTGAAAATGATGGTAAACGGGGCCTCAGTTTATCAGACCCTATGTGTGGTGTCGTTCGTTTGTCTCATTCAATGCAATGACGGGTGCTGTTCAGTGGAATTAAGCAACCCTGCTACACAGCACTTGTTTCCAATCCTTAACAGGGTCGACCTAAAAACAGAAGGTTTCAAACACCCATAGACTCTGAAAGTTTGGGTTAAATTTCTTCTTTCTGTAACTAACGGAACCTTCACATCAAAGTGCTTGATTTCTTGATTTCTGCATAATCTTCTGTGATTCCCAAGTGAAAATCCACTTCCGTCGGATTCGGGCTGAACATGCTGCTGTGAGTGAGCCAAAAGAACATTTTTCATTTCAATAACTTTCTTCTCATCCTATGATTTCAAAGCTGAGCCCTGTTTCTTTCTTGGTTTTGACACTTAGCTGAACAGCCCGAACTTTCCTCCAGACAAACAAACCTCATTCCAAATTCTGCTGGAGATCTCGCAGTTCCCAGAGATACCAGACATGTCTGCTTGAATGCTGTGGAAATGCGTGTGAAATGAAAAACACCTTCAGAAATGTGGGCTTTGAATATTTCACAGCTTTGAAGCTTTGAGAAGCAGAAAACTTTAGCGTACTTGAAGTTGTCTGGGTGGAATGAGGGTATTTTTTTTCACTCCATGACAACCTTAAAGATACTGAAGGACAAAAGAGGGGGATATATCTTAAAGGAGCTGCGTTTCCGTCACTTCTTTTAACTCGACTGGAGGCGACGGTGGATCTAGACTCCTCAAAGGAGGAATGTTCTGTGAAGCACACTCGCCCACTTTCTGTAGAGCTCCTCAACAGCAACGTGATCTCGTCACGTGGGAGCCGACGCTCTGCGTAGGCGCTCTCCCTCCGCCATGCTCGTCCGACGCAAAGGGCTGCCGATTGGCAAATTCTTAGGGAGGGAGGGAGGAGGGGGGGTAAAAGGTTGATGGGCTCAGCATGTAGATTAGTGTTTCACAGTGGAAAGATAAGTGAGGAATACAAATAGAAGCACAGAGTGATTACAACATTCCTCCAATGATCTGCCGGACAGCTGAGACGCTCGCCTGTGCGTCAGGGGGTGTTTCGATTCGTGGAATGGGCTGTGACAGTGTTGCGTTCGGGGTTTCAACGTGTCTTTTCTCATTGCAGATCTTAACTGATGGGTTTTTTTTTTTTTTTTTTTTAATCATCTCCAATGGAGATTCATCAAAGCTGCCTCGTCAAGGCGGCAAAGTGACCAGAACGGTCAGTAAGTATGACCACGAGCACAAAGCAAACGGACAAACTCAGCCGTCACACAACACGTTCAGCAGAACTCAATCTCCAATATATACACCAATTTTCTAAAGCAATTTCAGTTAAAAGGTGAAGAGTGATTACATGGATTGAAAACACTGTTTAGTTAACCCCTTCACATCACAGTAGCAATAAATAACTGCAGAATGGGAGCTATTGAGAAAAAAAATATAAAGCAATTCAATAAAATGCACAAGTAGCAAGAAATAATAAACAAAAAAATTATATTTGCACCCTATAAACATACACAAAGCCTTGAAAGAGAACATTTGAGACCAGATTTATTAACACTGAATATAAAATGCATGTTCATGAAACTGGGGCCTTCCGGTTACAGGTGATCAGCTGAAATCTATGCCGTTATTAAAGAGTTTTATGAGCATTGGGGTCCATTTACTCTCTAGAAATCTGCTAAAAGCTGTGGTTTATATGCTGATTTGCTTGTGTCCATCATGAATTGAGTGAATAGAGCGTCAAGTGCAAGAAAAAAGTTGATGGAGAAACTGACCAATTAAAGGTATACTGGAGGATCCTGCGAACCAATCAGAATTGTATGGTTCCAACTCGTAATTGGGCAGTCATAATGCCGATCAATGTGGGAATGGGTTTGCGTGATGACAAAGGTCGAGTCGCCGCCTCTGTGCGCGCTCTGGTTTTGAGCCGCGCATACATAGTGTAAACGTTACTCATATGTAATTCCCAAAGGGTTATTACTTACCGATGAAGAGTCCGACATGATTACAAATGTGTTTTAATCCTATGCGGAAAGACGATGCTCCAGCTGCGCGGACGTAAACAAACTGACATGCGGCTGACGTGCGCGCTCAAGACAGTCCTCAAGTGGAGAATCCTCGAATATGTCTTTAAATAGAGTATTACTGTAAATGAATCAGTGTTTTACTAAAAATCAATGAATGAATAAATTATGGAAAACAATCTGCAAGATGATCTGTTAAAGCAACACTAAGGAACTTTCAGTTTTCGTTGATTTTGGCGGAGCCAGTGGACAAAAGCGGTAGTGTTTTGCCTGAAGGAATACTACAGTTCCCATGAGGACTAGCGCATGACATCGTAAATTGCTGCTCCCGGTGGCATGCTGTCGGACTGAACTCGCCTACATTTGTTTCCAGTGGCTGTGTGAAGGACGGATAACGACGAGGTAATGAATCTAATGATGGCTAAACAATGTTATATCATGATGTGACGCATGCCGTAAAGCAGTCCGCACATTTGGGGTTTTTCAGTGTGCAGGGTTCCTACCACCCTCCTCACAGCTGCTTAGTCCAAGTGAAAGCAATACTGACCCTCAGGCTGGGACAGAGGGGTCATTCAACTAGTTGTAAGTCGATGTATCATCACAAAAGATATTAAACTATTTTATTAAGGTTGAAAAGTTCCTTAGTGTAGGTTTAAAAAGTCAAAGCTAAAAGAAAATGAAGAGCAGAAGCCATTCATAAAAGTTAAGTTCAGAGAGATTTTCAGTCAGTGAGCATCACTTCATTCGTATCATATCACTTCTTCCATGTGACCTTGCATGCTTTCAGTACGAGTTATGAAAAAAAAAAACATTCCCTTAATATGAGCGGTAAAGAAAAAGTTCTCTTCGAGTGAATGACATGTCTTTCAGCTGTTCTTCTCCCTTTTCTTTCCTATTATTTATCAGACTTTGTGCAGCAGTCAATAAAAGGAGCGGCCCCTGACGGACGGCAGCGCTGGCCCCTCATTTGGTAAATCAAAGCGCCGCGGTGACATGTGTGTTTTCACCTCTCGCTCCTGCATTGTTTCAGCTTTGCTTTCTTTGGCTGGCCTGCAGCCCGATGCCGCTGCGCCGTGGGACATGATGTCAGGGCGGACGTAGGAGCACCTGTTGATTTACGCACGGAGCCGGGGAACGAGCTGATAGGTTCCCGATCCCTGCCGGCTCTTACGTGGAGAGCATCTGGATGGAGACGCTCACAGACGTCTTTCTGACCGCAGACAGATTGAAGGATCTCGCCACGCTGTTAGGTGTTATTAAAATGTGGCAGAAGCAAGAGCACAAACAGTGCAGATACACTCCCTCAGTAGTCAGAGGAAACTGGTAGCCGAGCTGCTTTGGTTCCAACAGGAAACACCCTCCATTGTTCGAACATGGTAGATAACCCACACCCAAAGGCTGGCCTCGCATTAAAAATCAGTTTTGCACCATTCCTCACAGCCCGGACAGCCTTCTGTGTGTTAATATAACCCTTTCTGTCCCATTTCTCCTTCCACTCCCATTTAAAGCACTGACATTCGGACCAAAGTACTTCAGGAAGACCACACTGAGTAATCTACTCAAGGTTAGGTACATAGAGGTGGGGTGTAGTTTAGAAAAATAATCTAAAGAGAGACATATGTGTATATATATATATATATATATATATATATATATATATATATATATATGGAGAGTGAGAGAGAAAGAGGGAGCTTAAACTACAAAAAATTACTATCATTGCTAACAATAACCAAATAACTGCTTTATGTCTATGTTAATGTCTTCTGCCAATAAAAGGGAAAAAAGCATGTTGAAAATTCATCTGGATACGGCTTTGCAAAATCAACATCAACGACTGAGGCTGAAGGTAAAAACTTGAGGAAACTCTCTTGAGAATAATCTGTTTAGCTGTCACCTTATCACAGAGAGCGACCTTGTTCTACTTGCTCATGACAGTTTTTCATCCTCATGCTCTTCACATGAGTCAAGTTTCATTGAGTGGGACGACAGCTCATGGAATTCAACATCAATGCCTTTTGAAAAAAGCATGACAATAGATTTTCCTTCATTTCATAATTACATCTGAAGCAGATTTATGGATCTGAAGTGCTTAAATCACAGTACCATGTCATTTTAAACCGTATTCCCTTAAGATATGGACAGTAAGAATGGAACGTTTCCAAATTAAAACAATGATAAAACTTAGACTAAAATCGCTTCCATTTTTTTCCATGTGTCTTCAAAAATAAAGGCGTTTCATGTTCAGAAACAAAACATTAAGCAACAAAACTATGAATCATTTTGGAAATAATTTACCTTTGCCAGACGTAGAACCTTCATTTAGAGCAGATCTCTTGCTCCAGTCACTTGTTTTCGATGCCTCACCACACTGCTTTGTCCCAACCAGGCCACTAGATGGATCTTACTGTTGGATGACAGATAGTTGAGCAGAAGAATAAATCCTTCTGCCATGAAACTAACATCACATTGCGAATGAAAAAAAAAAATGTTTTTTTGTGTTCAATGAGTGAACCCTGCTGTTGTGAAGCTAACACCAGCATGACATGCGTCTCTTCTGTATGCTCTATTGATCAAATACAGGATATCAACACATGCGCTTAAAATTTAAAAACCAGCTCTTCAGCAAAACTTCCCTGACATCAGTCTGTTTCTGTGGTTTTGTGATTGAGCGTAGTTCCAGTGTTAATCCTTCACATTGGCACTAACTGGAATGAAGCTTTTCTGGCAGCAGGAAGGAGTTTGGTTTTAACGCCATTGTTCAGCAGCGGGCTGCTGGCTCACATTGTTCGTCTGTCGGGGAGGTTTGTCCATGTCAGTCTCATGTTTATATTCACTCCTTTGTGTCCCGCCGACGGCATGTTTAGGTCTCCCGGACAGTTGGCTTTGTCCACTGCCCATGGTTTCTCTCACTTTTCCCGTTCTGTTTACTTCTCAAGCCGTGTGACGCTTTTCTGGCCAACATTTACATGAGATCAAACAAAAACAGTCGTCAGAAAGCCCTTTCAGACTCACATTAACAGATGTAGTAATAAAAAATTTCTTTTTTTTTTTAAGAAGAAACAGCTCATGAATTTTGTATGAAAGGCTTTTTTTTTTTTATAGAAAGAGTGCGACAATTGCTGTTTACTGTTTTGTGATGGAGCCTCATGAAAGCCGAACGCTGGTGTGTTTACTGTCTGCGTCTCCGCTGTGAAATGGCTTCGACAAAGTGATAATTAAAACAAGAGGTCTTGACTGGAGTCCAATGGGAGGGTGGGGGGTGGGGGTGGGGGGGGGGGGGGGGGGACCTGAACTGGTGGGGGTGGGAGTGGGGGGGTCTGGGGGTTGAGAGGCTGATGTCACTGGTGTTTACGACATACCACGTCTCCCCGGAGAGGGCCGGAGTGACGGAGCTAATGGAAAAACTCCCAGGGACATCAAACCACACACACATTCCTGTACAGTCCAGGAAGCAAAGTGTCATGGTCAGAAAGGTCACCAAACTCTTTCAACGCAATCAATTTAATGACTCTTCACACCCCCAGGTGGATTTTACTAAATTTGGCCTCACTGCGGGTAAACTGACATCTCAGCTCATCCTCCCATGTTTGCATTGTTGTTGGTGTTCCTACTTCCTCTCTCTGTTCCTGTTCATCTGAACGGCGCGGACAAAACACTGACATCACTGTAATGAGCTGAGAATCACATTAAATCCTGATTTATAAAACTCATGTCCTGCCCTGGATGAGCTTGTGCTCACACAGATGTGTTCGGTTTAATGAGTTCGGATGATTTTCCTTCACATTTATCCTCAAAAGATCGACTCACACATCAATATGCCCGTCCAACCCTGTCTCCACAAAACTACGTTCATAGAAAACGAAACTGCATCCTCAAATACGTCGCACTAGAAAACAGATTTTGTCCCTAATTACATTAATCTGCAACAATTTTTTTTCCCATCATTAAATTGGTCTAAAACGGACTTTTTTTCTTGCTTTTCCGTGACCATGTTGATTGATAAGAATGACCCTGTGTGTTCTTCTAAAAGATGTTTTATTCTAGCACAGTTTCAGCTGTTCATTTGGTTTAGTTTAGTTTAGTTTATCAATTCAAAAACATAACCCTATTTTTTAAAAGCACAAGAACAAATCCATATTCATGATGTGTTCGATCACCTTGTGTTGTGATCGCATTGGGAATTGTAGTTCTTTCTTTAAAATAGCTGCTTTTCTCAAACAGAAGAGTGATCTAGAAAATGTTTATACATTTGGAGGTTTAATTTAATGAATAGCACTCTTTTTTTGATTGAATTTACAAATGAAGTTGATATAAATAGACGAAATAAATTTTTTTTAACACATATTATGCTACCCCTGTTCATGATAACATCAAGCCACAGCTTACATGGTAGTACAGTTCAAGAGCTTTGATAACAGAACGGAACAGTTGGTCGGGTGATTCCAGCATATTTCATCGTCAAAATACAATCTTTAAAAGAGGCACCAAAGTCAGAGTTCAAAGGTCAGCATCTCTGAGCAGGAGAAAATTCAAACTTCAAGACTGACATAATCTCAGTCCCCTGATTGATTCTTTTCGAATGATGGATCATGTTTAGTCCTATTACACATTTGTGTGTGACTGTGTGTGTGTGTGTGTGTGTGTGTGTGTGTGTGTGTGTGTGATTGACAGAGCTCTTTGGGCTTTGCCCAAGCAGTGTGAAAGCAAAATGCAAGTCTAAACCATTTATGTAGTTATAAGCACGTGTAATTTGACACCAGCATCTCCAACTTGTTTGCTTTGCAGGTAACCAAATCTAGACAGCTGTGACAAGATGACATCCGTTCAGGGAAGTGAGGTCAAGGTCAACTTCAGCGCCCCTGAGGTGTGGCCAGCGGTCAGACAGGTGGGGCGGAGGCGGCCATGTTGACTGACAGCAGGGTTTTAATGAAAGTAAGCTGGAGCATGTAGACTGCTTAAAGTTCATTCACGTTTTTTACTGGCATGATTGTTACATCAACAACCTCAACAGTAGCTCCGAAAAGTATTACGAACAGCGGTGTCACTCAATCTCCTTGTTGCATTGCTTGTAGCTTAATCTCCACCCTGAGCTGCTTAGCTTTCACCATGGATTTCACTGCCTTTCAAAGCCGCCCCACTTGTTCTGCTGACGTAACCCAATCCGCTGCTTTTCCAAACCGCTGTGCACTTTACTCTTTTGTGTCTCTCATGTCACAGGTCGGTGGCAGGAAATGCCGAGTCCGAAATAGGTGATGATCATTGCGGGGCGGAGGATTATTTTCCACTTCCTCCATCACCAAATACAGTAAATGAGCGACTGATGTGAATTCCCCCTGAAACTCCTGAGTGCTGCAGGACCGAGCGCAGCTGGAAATGCGCCAGCAGAGGATGGGAGCCAGGAATGCGAGGGGCAAAGTTCAGCAGCAACCGTATCGTCACCCCGTGGCCTTCTGTGGACGTACGGGACGCTCCTGTTGACATTCCTGAGCTGTCTGTGCTGAAAGGTGTTCAACACACACCATCCCACAAGATGGTTGAAACCAGGAATTTCAGCAAATGATTGACTGAATAACAAGCTGACGTGATGTGAAGTGGTTACTGCTTTTTTCCATTCAGTCATTCATGAAATGACAGCGACATGCAAGTCTGCAAGTCTGCACCTGAAGTGAATTATTGATATTATTTTATATTATGTACCATCTTTACACAGATGATACTATGTTGTATTGACCAGTAAATACATCAAATTTCTCAAAACTTCTGAAAATGTTTAACAGAAAAAAAAAAAAAAATCTTCGTTAACGTTCACAATCATTTCAGAAAGTGTAAAACCAGATGCGAGAAGATTTTCTTTAACATCCACATGTACATCATGGCACAACTAAAGTCTATGTTTTTAATTTAGGCTTTATTGGAAAAAATTATCGTATAATTGATTTTAATGACTGTCAGATTAATGAACAAGTTATTCAAAATGCATCATTAAAGCCTTTTTTTTTCAAGAAACAGAAGAGACATGAACACACATTGGTTTTAACGTCTTCTCATTGGCTGCCTGTTTATTTTATGAATGATTGTATGAATTTACTGGTTCCTTGTCCATGAAAGTTGGGAGCTGTTCCGCCCATACGGACCTATTTGTAACCGGAGATCCTCCAGTAGGAACCTGCTGACAGTCTTCATTATGAGAACAAAAGGAGACCAAGTGTTTCCCCTTGAAGGACTTCCTTGAGAACCTTTTGAAGAGTCATTGTGCCAAAAAGTCCTCTGACCGTGACTGAGCTGTGATTGTGGATGCATGGGACTGATGTTGGTTCTGTTGTGATACAGCATTTTACCTAACCGCTTGTTTTCTAGAGGAGCAGCACCTCATTAATCCAGCTTTTACTTGATTGATGAGCAGATTGAAAGTAGATTATCATGGTCATTGTTGCATTTAGACCTTTTATCTTTGTTTTAACTACAGCTGGTCTGACTGAGTGAATCAGACTGACCCACACTGCAATAATACATTTTTAAAATTACATCTTTTATCCTTTTTTAGTGATTATTGTCATTCAGATAGCAGGTTCAGGAACTCAGTAAATCATGTTTGTTCGGTCAAGCGTCACAAACTGCAGTCGCTGAGGTGAAAGCTGAGCCTGAACAGTGATATATTAAGAATGTTGCTGTTACAGGTCAACTACAGCCGCATCAGTAAATCATCCACGACAATCTGCATAGAAAACCAAATGCTCACTAGTCCGACTCATTCTTTATGTATTAAAATAAAACTAAGTTTAACTTACGGTGCAGCCGATAAGCTCCTTATGGGCCCTCAATAAAAACAGAAGAAAATAAAAAAGCCAGATTGAATGGTCATTTCACAATGTTTCCAAATATGAAAAATCGGATCAATATTAGTGGTGAGCAATTTGATCGGGTCATCCTGAGTTTGCAAGTCAGGCGTAAACATTCTAAAAGGCATATCCATTTGTGTATGTGCAAATAAGTATTCCCTGTTTAGAGAAACGGTGGCATTTTTGAAATCGTTGCACTCTGGAAGCAACTAAATCACAGAACATCTTTTCAACCCAGTTCAAACTAAACACAGAAACACTGCTGCTGGCTCCCCACACTTTTAATTTCTGGACCTTACGATATTTTTTGTATCGTACGCATTATTATGTTGTGTAAACTTTTCTGAATCTTTTCTTTTGCTGAACAAGGAATGAAATAACCAAAGTTGAACCATATCATGAGTAAATGAAATTCTGAAATCCCAAGTACAATTGTATTTAAATTGTTTACATCAGCTGTTGCCCTCAGAAAAACTGCTGTAGAATGATGGTTAAAACTGTATCATTCTAGTAGTAGAGTAATGCTCTCTGGTAACAACTGAATGAATCTTTCCCTTTTTTGACATTTATGCACTGTGGTGTTTGAACTTGGCCCAGATCTCCTCGGTGCGTTTGAGACATTTCTAAATGAGCCTAATGAGAACATGACGTGCAGCACAGACAAAGATGGCTCTGTTACACACAGTAATGTGATTCCTGCTGCGCTGAGGGAAGGAGATGAGCTGACGTGACCCGTCTGAAGGCATGTGAGACCAGTTTGAGGATTAACTATCCATTCTTCATGCCCATTACAGTGGCGTTCAGTTGTTGATTTATAAAACATATTTCTCAATAAGATCATCCCAGTAAACACAAATCATGTTTGGTGGAAAGTTTAAAAAAAAAAAAAAAAAAAAAAAAAACTTTTCCACCTGTCGACCCCCTGACACCTGCATAAATAAAATCCAAACTTTGGGTATGCAGCTTATTCTTCCGCCCCCCAGGATTTGGGTAAAGTGGTTGCATTTACATAAATAAGTTTGCAGAGAGGTAGAAATGAAGCAGCTCAGCACTTTGAATCATTCATGCAAAGTGAGTTCAGAGCCTTCGAGACGCTCCCAATTTCCTCACTTCTCCGTCTTTTCCATCTGAAGTGAATGACCCCAAAGAAAAACAAACTGCAGGGCTGCAAAATCTGAATAAACCCGAGCTTCTGGACATGGAGGGAGACTCGAGAGGAACACAAGTTATTCTGATCACCTATTCTGAAAGAGAATATCGAGCAATTGAGAGAAGCAACAGATCGGAGACTTTTCCACAAACCATTTCTGAAAATGAAGCTCATTCCGTCTCGCTCTCTTCACTGTGGTGTGTGTATATGTCCACGTCGGCCTGATTTATAACGCCTTCCTCCAGATGACATGCAGCCAGGCCCCATTGTGAATGCTGACCTTTCTCTGCACAATCACACCATTTCCTTTGCTTCCTGCGCAGCCTACTATAAGCCTCATAAAGTTTCTGCAACTTGGTCTTTCTTCTTTTTTTTTGGTCTGAATTAGTAAAAACAAAAATATTATGCTCAGAAACTTTATTGTTCATGTTACAGCAGGATCTGCAGAAAAATAAATGCCTCGGTCTTACTTCTGAGTACTTTTTAGCATTCTTCTGACAAACTAGTGTTTCAAAAAAAACTTCACCACTTTTGTGCTTTATCATTAAAAATTACAGCATGAATACTAAAATATCTAGATGTATTTGTTCATTTGTTTCTTTTATTTAAATGAGAATAAAAACTTAAGCGTAATGCTGAGGTTCTCCTTTTGGACACATTACAAAAAGAACAATGACAGAAATTCCTCATTTTTCTTTCTTTCGTTGCAGATCCGCTTCTGATCGTGTGTGCATGCAGCAGACTACATTCTAAACATGATTAAAGTATGACTGATACACTCATGAACAGTGAGTTGGGGTGTGTGGCAGCACACACCAGATACTCCTGGACTGTATTCTCCTGGACTTCGTTGTTTTAGAGCTGCGAGTCACCCGTAAGAGCAACCTAACGGCCGTCTGTCCATTTGAATGTCCGTGTTCTCGCCATTGGTTAGTATTCATAGGAGATCGCTGTCGTTTGTGTTCAGGTAACCACAGTGGGTTCTTGCGTGTGACCCTTGACCTCAGCTATTTCCATGGGTGCCGTACTGTAGCAACCCACTTGATTAGCTATGAACAGGATGGGTTAAATGCAAACAAGTTATTTCGCCAAGGGGATTAATAAAGGAAGCTTTCTCTGTAGTCGATAAATGTGATTTACTGCCTCTGAAAACGCTTGTGTTGTTTATTACTGCCAATATTTTTATTTTTTTTTTTACTGCATTTGAAGAGGAGATGCATCCTGGCTCAGCTTTGAAGCAGAGATGCCAGAGATGCTGTGGTTATTTTAATGTTCCGACGCTCCCACATGTTAGATAACTTTTTCCACCAAAGCGTCCAGCTTCTCATTTCTGAGCTTGTCGGGGCTCATTGTGAGCAGATCAATAACGGGAACCATGCGGCTCTCAGGAGACAAAGTGAGCAAAAGATAATAGTAACCCTGGATGAAAGCGAGGATATTCCTGAATTGTTGTTTTCATGAGTAAGTTATCATTAGCAGCAATGCTATGGTTAGCATACATGTCCCTTTGTTGTGATGTTGTGGAGTTTATGAGGAACATGAAAACAGTCACCTTTACATCCTCTTGGCTCTGTAAACACTACATCCCGACATTTTCTTTCAGAAGCTGGAAACCTATGAGAAAAAGAAAATCTTTGCAAAAATCTTAATTTTATTCACTTATATAGTTTTTGATCAAAGTTTGAGAGCCACGAGGCAAGTCTGAGTCTATATCATTCATGTTTGAGCCATCAAAAAGTGATTTTTCTAGAATACATCCTCTTCAAATTTAAAAAAAAATTAGTAGAATTGGAATCATCTTGTGCTTTTCAACAGACTGATGAAGTAGAAAAATGTGTCAATACCTCAATAGCTCATCATTTTAGATTAATATATAGGTATTTTTTATTTATCCAAGAATCATAAAGGTGCATTAAGAAGTTTTTCAACTTTAAAAATACTTATTTTCCACCATAAATATGTTACACATTTTTAATGATGTGTACAATGTGCCCTGACATTTTCATTGCAAGTTCCGCTAACAGCACTAAATCCTCACTTGAAAGTTGCAGTGCCGGTCCGGCACCAGAATTTTTTTGGGGAGAATTTGAAAGGAATGACGTAATGCGCGCTCCGGCTGGGCTGATTTAGTTAGGTTTCATTTTGTCCGCCATTACTCCGCCAGATGCTTATTGAGCAACAACTGAGCAGGATCTTCCAGAAAGTAAGAAAAGACTGGCTTCTAGCACTGCCACAGCTCCAGCACAGACTCCACCAGGTAAAAGAAACTTAAATCTTACTTGAGCGCTACTAAAACAGCGAGGAAGAAGTTCCTCTCTTCCGTGCATGCGAGCCACAGGCACGAGTTTTTCACTAAGCTGCATTACGCCCAAGGCCTGCAGGGGGCGCTTTCACATAAAACGTGCTAACTCCTTAATGCACCTTTAAATTGTTCAATTTGACGACACAGACACGATTAATAGAATAAAAGCACACACACTCACAGTGCTGTAGTATCACCTGTCTGACAAACAGACTTTGATAGTACCGTAAATAGCTGAAAGCATATAATGCTCATCTTTATTTCTGAACAGTGAGAATAGCTGTAATTTGGCGCTGTCTTCAGACGGAGGGTTGTAGATTGTAAAACGACGACGTTACAGCGTTTCAGTCTCCGACTCCTTTAAAGCTGCTTTCAGGTAAACTCCAGTAAAGCTGTTTGCAGCTTTGACAAGATTATCTCATGTTCTTCAACTCAGACAGAAAAGCCTTTAAATATCACTCAACACTTCAGATTCTCTAAGTAGATGATCATTAAACCTATTTTGAGTTAAATTGGTGTAAAATTGGCTCACAATATTTATAGTCTTTAAAAATCTCAACAGTCTCAAACTGAATCAGGTGATTTAGTCCAGGAGGCCACATACAGAACTATTTCATCTCGAAATAGTGCCATAATAACCTTTAGATTTAAAGTTTTAATAACTTTTTTTTTTTTGACGTGGAGTGTACATGATGAAAATGACTATATTTTTACAAAATCGAACAACTATATGAGGAAACTGCTACAATGTCAACATAAAGACAATTTTAATGAAAACCTCTGGTGCAAAATTTAGCAGAAAGACAAAAAAAATCCTATAGCTTTGAGTCGCTCCAAGAAGTAATTTTCAGTTAAATACCAAACTTCATCATGTTCCACCCGCTGAACAGCAAGAGTTTTGTTTTGGAGAATTTTTTAAGTTCTGTAAACTTTGTTTTACAAGTTTTGAGTTTGGTGAACTTATCAGGATTTACTGAGTTCAAATAACAGGTTACAAATGATTTAATCATGCAGTATTTTATAGGTGTAAAATTGTGCTACTTGTTTAATTGAAACTATTTTTTTTGACGAGATAGAAATTCAACAACTGATAAAAGCTCCACAGCTCCCTGACGTTTACTGCTTTTTCCCACCGGTCCAGCAAACCTCGAGACAATAACAAACTGTAAATCTGGACTATTTACAAATCCTCCTGAGTCGTCTCGCTCCATATCTCTCACATTCCTCCCACGCCGGCCCAGAGGCGCTGTTAGACAGGAAAC